>NW_006911432.1:0-65480 GCF_000523455.1 Bipolaris oryzae ATCC 44560 | reverse complement strand
TCCGGGGTCGAGATTGCCATCTCTCCCACGCGTCCAGATCGCAAACTCCTGGGCATCCTAACTTATACACTCGCTCCCTAACTTATACCCGTTCTATGTCTTACTAACTACACTCGCTTGCACAATCGGCTTCCGGTCTAGATTTTTACACTCGCTTGCAGAATTGGCTTCCGGTATCTACACTTCGCGCCCTTTCTCACAGCAGGGGGGTCAGCCTCGCTTAGCGGGAGCTATACTTCATACGCTTTAGATCAACTTAAGCCGCCTAGCTCCTGCTAGTATCTGTAATACAATACGCCTCTATCGCAGAAGCTCACAACCCTGTGGCCGGTACGGGTCGGCTGTTCTCCCTGCTAGCGTCGCTGGAGAAGTTCCTCAGTTTAACGATGTTAAAGGGGCAGATCTTCAACGCCAACTTCGTAGTTCTAGAGTTCTAGAAATAGCCATGTTACTACTACTGTGGTAAAACGGGCCTCCACCTCAGGATCGTTTTTTCTAATTATCTCTATCAGTTCTTACCCAATTAGGAAGTTTAGTAGCTCATTTGATAGCCCTAAGCTAGAACTTCATTTTCGCCTAATATAGTAACAGACTAACTCTGATAGGTAAGAAGATCCTTCTTGCTGTTGCTTGTAACACAGCCTTACGATCACGTGTAAACAGAAGCACAGTAGATATGTAGTAGACATACTTCTAGTAGACCTAGTAGACTTGACAGACGTGGTAGCTGTAACATGAGATTCAAATTTCCTTATATTATACGCATGTCCTCATTGTCGTATGTTGCGCCACCACAATCTCAAGCCAGGTAGTCACAAAGAAAAGAACAACCATTTCACGCTGGAACATCCATATTAATCCTGTTTGTCGTCTAGACAGTCCTCAATGCGCTTCCTGAATCTTATTGTTGTCTCGTTGGCGGCTTTGCAGCCATTTCGTCCCAGATGGCGGGGCTTTGACCAACCAATCGGTGTCTTGCTAATTCAGCAATCCGATGCATAGCATCAAGATCGAGCACTGGCACAGCCGTATTGTTCAGTGTGCTCATGGCTGTCAATGCAGGAGAGCTTACGGCCGTATTGCTTGGTGTTTGTATGATAAGACTGCTGTATGTGGTCATTGCGCGTAAGCTTGTGTGTCCTTGGGTAAGTAAGTTGTCCTGGGTGCAGTTGTAGTCGCAGCTGTAGTCGCAACCGTAGTCGTAGCTGTTGTGATCCTGGGTCGTACCCACACTACTATAACCCATCATTGGCACCACCAGATACGCCTGATCCGTTTCAGCTCCGTCAGCAACACCATCGCCGCCACCGAACCGGTTGTTTTCTGCTGGCAGACGCGCACAGAGTGTGCTATGCTTGTCCGACAGCTGTAGCAAAGGGAGTGGAAATGGCTGCATAGGCGCTGGCTGAGATATGCTTTTGGTTTCTGCTGCTACAACACGGACACACAGCTCTGGAGAGTTCACAAGATCCTTCTACAGTCAGTATCAGGCTCAGTAGGGCAGTAATGATAGAACACGCGCTTTGCGATAGTTTGTGACATACTCACCTTGCCCGTGCTCGCCTTATCCTTGCTCACGTCAGCAATGATTTCGAGCTTTTCCCGCACCTTGGTCTTCTTCTTCGCTGCACTATAGAGTATGTAAGCAGTCCTAGTGAGTCGCTATAAGCAGGTTTTAGTAATGAACCCCCGGTGTCTTTCACGAGCGACAGCATAGCAAGCTGCTTGGGATCAGCGAGCAGTGCAACTAGATCATGTTTGTACATATTTAAGACACGACTTGAGATGCATTGTTTGAAGAAGTCGGCATACCCAAGTTGAGTACATAGTGCTAGCTCTTGTCAGCAATGCCACGAATTAACTTTCTCTTCCATACTCCGGCTAATCAAACAGAGATATCTATGGAGTCTAAGCCTCTTCTAAGCAAGCGTGTACTGAGAAAATTGATGACCTATGCGAGATGACAATTAAGCCGCGTGTGGAAAGCGGAAGCTCTAAGTGTGTGAGAGTGTAACGATAACGACGACGCCTTGGGATACACTTTCATGCAGTTGCAGCTTCCGGTNTCTGTAAGCAGGCGACCTCTGATCCCACGCTAAGCCTCTGTCGCTTAATGATAATCTTGCCCAAATAGTAGTTTCTATCAGCGAAGCGTCTTCTTTCGAAGTTTCAGACCAATCAACGCATCATATCTATATGGTTTAACTATTTTCAGACTAGCGTATACCAGGCGGGTCCGTGTCCTGCGTGGGATGACAATTGAGCCGCGTGCGCAAAGCGGAAGCTGCAAGTGCATGAGAGTGTACGCGCAGGAGGAGCAGCATTGGTGGAGTGTCTCACGAGACGAGAAAATGTTGGCATTGTTCCGATCGAGGTAACTGAACATTAGTTCTTCAGGAAGAGCAGGGGAAGGGGCATTCTCGAAATTCACATCAAGCAGGAGGAGCCAAAGCCAGGGCGTGGCCGAGACTGCGCCTATTAGATTTGTATTCGCTGTAGCGCAGGTCTAGCAGTATACAGAGTAGTCGTGTGTTGAGTACTATGCGCTGAACGCTAACACCGCAGATAGCTGCAAACCTGCACCATATACACAAGGCTGGGGGCCGCAGATCGCAGGCTACAGTACTGTCTTGCTCAACCCTGGCCCTAGCGCTAGCGGGACGGCCTTGTTATCGAACACGCGAGTGCTGGCGCCCTTCCCAGCCATCGCATCGTAGCCGGCGGCAAACGGACTCGTGCCTCGAAACGCTTCAAACCTAGTCTCGTCTCTGCCCAGCTGTTCGCACTCGAACGTGCCAACACCCCACAGATCAGGCGGCGATATATCTGGCAGAAGATCCGCATAGCTCATCATAGCAGTATGTGCTGCATCATTCTCGTGCGAGCTGATTTGCAACGGCGACGAAGCTGGCAGGATCTGATCCTCCTGCAAGCGCAGAGCCTGCTTCGAGAAAGCCTGCTCATCTGCTTCTTTCCGCTTGTGACCTCCGCCGGCCAGGCGGCTCACTTTCCTACCTAGCACATAGTCAGCAAGCAAGAGAGTTGGTTGTTACACAGTACTCCTTATGATGATTGCGCTGGGCGACACGGTTCTGCATCCTGCGCCGTATGATCCGATTTTGAACCTGAGTCCAGTCGTCTGCCGGGGGCAACAAGAGTAGAGGACGGCGCGCCATGGTGTGTAACTTGAAGCACATTGCGCATGCTGAATATCAAGTAGACTATAACGCAGCTGGTCTTGGATAGAAGAGGCGAGGTGGCTGCATCCGGGCAAGCCGCTTAGAACCGTTGTGTGCCTGTTATAAACCACCTGGGATCCTTCTAGGAAAGCTGCACACCAACTTTACGGCGCTGCTTGCAGCCTAGGTACTAGGCGTCACGAGTGGCCAGCCTTGGCTCTGGTAAAGCGTGCTGCAACCAGCGATCCCAAGACAAGTACACCAGGTGGCACCCCGGAGTGATTCGTCTTTTGTTGTTGAAGTGGTGTGTCATATTCTGGATGTTGGCCGCGCGGCAACCGGGCGGGTGACTGGAACCCTATCTCTCTATATTTTTCTATAGCAGTACTGTAGCGGCGTACATAGCTAGCATAAGCGGCCTCAAACGAAGGTCTGGTAAATATCTGAATGTTATTGCCAGTCCAAATGACTGTGTAATTGTGGCAAAGTAGGGTTAAATGCGGGGTAATCTTACATTGAATCGCCGGGCCAGACTGTGACAGCAATCAGACCGGCTTTTGTCGGAATATCACGGTAAAGTTTAAATGAGCCAACTTATCACGCCATTACGAGGGAGCATTGACGGATGCGATGCAAGAAACTGCGACACGGTATAGCATGAGCGCGTGTATTCGTTACTTTTCAATGGGAGGGTTGGGAGTGTTTTTAACCAACTTCAGGTTGCTGCGCCACCGCTATTAGGTATAATTGCACCTGGTCTGAGCATTATTGCTCCATCGTTCTCTCTTGTACGATACGTACATAATTCATGTTAGCATAACAGTGATGACGTCCATTTGTCCGCTGTGTGGTCGCTCTTTCCGCAACTCCGCCGCTCTACAACAACACAAACGCGACTCACCTGCCCACACAATGTCCTTCAGCTGTAAAGATTGCAATCAGTCATTCGGTAGCGAGGAAGCTCTTGCGCAGCACCTACGAGACTCACCTGCCCACACAAAGTCCTTCAACTGCAAAGATTGTAATCGGTTGTTTGGTAGCGAGGAAGCTCTTACACAACATCTGCGAGACTCACCTGTCCATGCAAAATCCTTCAAAGACATGAACGCTCTGCGCTCCCAACCGAGTGAGAACATAACCAGAATTGGAGCACTGAAGCCTCAATCGGCCTTCTCAGACATATCGTTCGGTTCTCAGTCAGTTCCTGCTCGAAGTCCAGCGACGGCTGAACACGAGCTCCCGACTCCTAGCAATGCAAATTACGGTTCTTCTAGTACCATATCATCTAGGGCCCCTATAGTTCATTGGAGCGAATACGATTTGGATGCCACAGGCTTTCTCATATCGAACGATAGTGAAGTCGATGACACTGAAGACTACCAAACCAATGAGTGGACTACCCAGATTCGGCACGCACCTTTGGTGAGCGCAAATTTTATCCTCCGGGACACCCAACATGTTCTCCCACAATATGGGCTCATGGGGCTGCATGATGAAGCAAATGATACCAGATCTAAGATCTTCCTAAATACAAACATCCCGTTTTCTATATTCCTTTGCGGTGTCCAGGGAAGCGGCAAGTCTCATACGACGTCTTGCATTCTTGAGAATTCTCTGATACACTCCAAATATCTCGGAAAGCTCGAAAACCCGCTCTCTGCACTAGTCTTCAGCTATGGTCACTTTAATGGTGATGGCGTCGGATTCAGCATCAGCGAAGCCGCTTTCTTGGCTTTTCCCGAAGCCGGAGTACCTGGTGCAGCCCATGTCAAAAAAGTGCACGTCTTGGTTTCGCCATCAAACTATGTGCGGATATCAAAGCTTTATCTACGACTTCCTAATGTTTCGGTCACGCCGTTCAAAATAAAGCCCCAGAACCTCGACATTGCTACCATGTTTACATTGATGAACGTTAATGAGTCAGAAGAAGTGCCTCTCTATATGGCCCAGGTCACGCAGATACTTCGGAATATGTCAACAGTAGGCGGACCGTTTGATTACGAAACATTCAAGTCACATCTGAAAAAGCAGACGTTTAACCCTACGCAAACCAACATGTTGCAGATGCGTCTAGGCTTACTCGAGTCGTTCTTAGACTTGACAAACACCTTCTCTGCAACACAATTTCTGCCGGGTGAAATAGTAATTATGGATATGTCCTGTCCCTTTGTTGATCCTAACACGGCATGTGTCCTCTTTGAGATTGGGCTTCAGCAATACCTACAGTCTAAAGGCACTAGCAAGATAATCGTTATAGACGAAGCCCACAAAGTATTAGATTAAATTATCCCTCAAAGCTTGTTCCCTTTATTAACTTTAACTAGTACATGCTGAAGACACCGGGAGCAAAGTCGCTGAACGAGACAATTCTTCAGACTATCCGCCTCCAGCGGCACTACGGTGCTAGAGTCATTGTCTCAACACAAGAGCCTACACTTTTGGCTGATCTAATTGCTCTTTGCTCCGTTACAATAATTCATCGCTTTTCGAGCCCAGAATGGTTCTCAGCTATCAGACGTCATATCCCTATTACAGAGGAGAATCGAGATGATCTTATGCGAAGAATCGAGAGTTTGAAGACGGGAAGGGCGATCATATACTCACCTAGCGCAGTTCTTGGTCTTGACGAGTATGGCAAGTTAATTATGGGTACAAGCAAAATGATCAACGTTCGGATCAGGAGGAGGCTCACGAGCGATGGAGGCCAATCTGTAGTAGCAGTCTAAGCCTGGACAACTGCGAATTTGTGTGCATCTAGTGTGGAAAATAAGCACCTTTCTCTCCATTCCCATTAAAATAGAGGCCTTCCTGATGCTATTTCTAATTGATCCAGGCTTGGAGCCCTGCTTGCGTGAAGATGTTGAGACTTCTAATAGTTATAGTGCAGGTTAAAGGCGATACAACGCAACCCAACGTCCGCTACTGTTCTGCTATTTGCGATTCATAATCTATTTATCTATTTGTTCCTGTTGGGTGGAACAAGGAGGCATTATCGCGATTGATTGGGCAATTTCCATATATCATAAGCCGAGCAGTATCTACGATAGCACAGAGGGTGTTCTCAGAAGTGCTTTTTACGCTTAATAGTGTGCTTGGTCAGTCGAATAAGAGGTGCATGACTTAATTCGTAAATATTAATGCTTTGAAAATTCCAGTAGGAAGAGGATATAATAATGTAGTATAAGTGACGATGCACTTGCAGTTTCTGCTTTCTACATGCCGCCCCATTATCCCACATCCACCTCTGACTCGCTAAGTATACAGCACCTGGGCGCGTAACGATTTATTTTGCATGAAAAGTCACCTAAATATTACAACATTCAAACCTCCTAACTTTAAGATAACATATCGCTACTTATAGCCTTATTCCTGACAACATGTTTACCTCTTTGTTGCCGGCTAAGCCTCTTATATAGTTCGAAAGTGTCTTCTCTCAATACGTGAACATACTACTCCTCCATCAATCCCAAATGCAATTTAGTGGTCTTCGTGCCCTCGCTATCGGTATAATTGTTCTCATGGCTAACGCCATATGCATGGTCAGGGTCTTACCTCGCCTTCTTCCAAGCCGCGAGTCCCCAGCAGACAACGCTGCTAATGCCCCAGACACCTCCCAAGATGATAGACACACCGTATCCCGACGTTGCTGCACTTGTAAGAGTTGCTAAGATAGAACTAGCTGCAGCGTTTCCAACACCAGCTTAGATACCTGCTGCAATGCTACCTGTTTATATGTTAGTCATGCGACGACTAAGAGTGAATATTCAAGTCCAGACCTGCAGCGATACCACCGGCCGTAAATCCAGCAAGCCCTAGGAAAGCAGGTGTACATGCCGCAAGAAGTACAGGAACGATCAGGGCAGCAATCTCCCAAGGATGTGATTTTATCCACACTACCGCCGCTTTCATCATGACAGTAATGCCCAAATTCTTAAGAGCTTCGATTGCTATACCCAACGCATCCTTGGCTTGCATTCTCGCAGCACGAATTACAATCGTGAGGTGAATAACAGCGGTATCGATGGTGCCTGAAAAAACAGGAGCATGTCTCATTGCATCAATTCCAGACACATTTCTGCGCGAACCTTTAAGCTGGCGACTGCTTGCCTCGAAAGAATGCGGCAGGTTCGAACCTGACACATGCGCGTTAGATGCTAGCCCCTCCTCCATTCTCGAGTGTTGTAATTACTTTCCAATATAGAGCTGAGGCCTTGTTACGACCGTAGAGATGCTATTGTGTTGCTATTTCTTGCTGCATCAATACTAACTGATATAATCTCACCTTATGCTAGAGGAGATAAGTGTCACTCTTGATAAGTTCGCTTAATGCCTTTTCTTTACGTACATACGTCTTTAGCTATTGCAGGCAAGTTAAGTGTTAGGTTTATCTGTGTAGTAGCTAACGGGGATAAAATGATGTCTGATTATTATAGCTTAACGGCTGTGAAATACGGGGTTCGTGTCACCTTATGCGTCATCCCTTCTCTTGCCACCGATGCTTTGATAGGTAGTAGCCATCTGGAATTGATCTAACGTACTAGGCATAGCTTCCGCTAAGCGAGACTGACTCTGTAGCGATAAAGGGCTCCAAGTGTAGACACCGGAAGCCGATTCTGCAAGCGAGTGTATAGAGATATATATATATATATATATAGTTATATATAAAGAACTTCTATCGACTAAGCGTTCTGGTATAGGAAATGCACGTGACGTTATCACGTGACTTGTCTCCGGCTGAGCCCCTTGCACTAAACCGACCCTAAATGTGATGGTAATACCGAAACCTGTCCAATCAGCAGGCAGAGATAGCATGCGCACCACTCGGACGCTGGACATTGTACTAATTACCAGGACGCCACTTTCATCATGCACGGGATTGAGATGAGGTTGGCTGGGTGTACACTACTTGGTGGTGTTGGGGGTTGATTGGTGCATGTCGCGAAGAGATTGCACAATGAGCATGAATGTCCGAGGAGGCGAGCGGATGCGAATGGAACTATCACATGGGGGAGAGGATGATAACGTTTCAAGATAGTTTGAGCGGCCGAGGAAGGGAGAGTGTGTATGGTGTTGGGGAAGGTTGCCGGCTTGGAGGAGCAAGCGGCGCATGTAACGACGCACAGGTCATGAAGCAGGAAAAGGGTCGTGTCAAGTATGTAGGTAGGTAGGTGAGTAGGTAGGTAGGTGAGTAGGTAGGTAGGAAGTGCCTTCTGGCTGGCTGGCTGGCTTGGGTTACAGGAGATTTGTGATGAACTGACGCACCGTGACTCGAGAGGGTTGTTGGACAGGCGATGGCAAGAGACAAAGTAAATATGTACGGAACATGGATGGGGAGGGCGTGGGCCAATGGCAGAGGGGGCAGGGGTGGGACGGAAAACAGGCTTTTTGAGCCATGGCCCAATCAGCGCGGATGCTGGGGGGTGGACTGGAGGGCTCTAGTCGAAGAAGAAGGGTGAGCGGGAGCGCCATGCATCTGGCAGCGGTGCACGTGGCCAGTCACGGCGACGAGGGGTTTTGCCGGCGAGAGGCCTAGAGGCGATTGTCTTGGAGAGACAATGGTTGCTTTTGGCTCGGGCGTGGGCCGGCATGCCGAGGGCAGCTTGGGGCGTGGGTGATTGGTGGCTAGAGCCGATGGATGGATGGATAGACGGATGCTGCGTCTGCTGCCTGCTGCCTGCTGCCTGCTGCCTGCTGCCTGACCTAAAAGATGACATGGGTTTCCGACGCCGAAGGATAAGGTTGGGCACAGCAGCAAGCAGCAGCAACAAGCAGCACCGAACAGGCCCCCCCCCCCTAAAGAAGAGGCCGCTCAGCCGTGGTTCGCAGGCGGCAGAGGCATACTTACTTGGTTACTTGCGCAGCAGGGCGCGAGGGCCTAAGGCGACGGCCATTGGCGAACAGCAGTTCCGTGGATCTCAGCACTGGGTCCTGAGGCCGATCTCGCAGTGGGCGCCCCTCGCAGCCGTGATTCGCTCGAGGCCCGGTACTTGGTGCGCCAAACAGCCGGGCGTGGTGGGCATGGTACAAGTATGGTGGGCATGGTATGGCGAGCATGGTGGGCTTGGTCGCCAGCGCGGCCACGGCTGGGGCAGGCACCAGAAGCCACCAGGAGCCACAACCACAAAGGCGGGCTGCGGCATTGCACTAATGCTCACTCGCTGCCACTGCCATGGTCCCAGTCGTCCCAGTCCTTTTTCCTGCCTGTCCTGTCCTGTGCCTTTGTGCCCGCTGCCCGGACTGCGACGAGGGCCCGCCAGCCTGTGAGCGCCCGCCTGGCCGCTCTGTGGAGCCTGCTCCCAAATCCGCGACATGCCGCACACAGAGTCTACCCTACCCACCCAGTAACCAAGTAAGTACGTATGCGTAGGCTAAAGCTGCGCCCCGGCCTAGACCCAACGTTGCTCACACGCCCGTCCCGGCTGCACCAGACGAGACGACACACACACATATACATACACACACACACACACATGCACACACACACGGCTTGACGACACGGCCGACTCGTCCGCTGCGTCGTGGGTGGCGTCTGTCGCTTCGACAGAGAGGCGAGGGCGAGGGCGAGGGCGAGGGCGAGGGCGAGGGGCGGCAGAAGAAGAAGTGTGTACCTGTCGATGAGTGCGATAGCGAATCCAGGACTCGCACACAGTATGTAATCAAACTAGCTCAGCATTGTGGCTCTCCCTTCCCACCCCCCTCCCTCCCCCAAAGCATGGTCCGCTCCCAACGCGCGCCGCCTCCGCTGGCTTGTCACCAAGCAGAAGCCAGTCGCACCCCCAACCGTTGTCTCTGCCTGCCTGTTCTGCCCTGCCCTGCCTTGCCTTGCCTTGCCTTGACTTGCTCTGTTCCCCTACTACCACCACCACCACCCCACCACCACCACAATCACGTCTTCATTCTCCAACACTATCCTCCCCACCACTGCCATCACCACTCCTTTTCCCACTCCTGCAAGGCTGCAATCCCTACCGTGCCAGCTCTTCTGCTGCGACGTCCACTAGCACCACGGCGATCGAGAAAAACAAGAGCAGGTGCAAGACAGCTGCGACTAGTTGGGCACCACCATTACTACCATCATCCTCCCCTCTACGGCTGCAGTGTGCCTGTAAGTGCGTATATCCTCTGACGACACCCGGCGCGGCTCCTGGCCCTGCCGCCCATTGGCTTAAGCGTCCCACCCCCCCAGGCCGCTTCGACAGCGCGGATCGCCCAGGCTCGCCGTCGCTCCCAGCTCGAGTCCGCGTCTGCGCCCAAAAAGCCCCTCTGCCTACCACCATCGCTGGCCTGAGTCGACGCCTGTTTTCTGCCCACCCTCCGCACACCACCACATCCTCGCTCTCTCGCATATCCCCTTCGTTTCTACCTGCGCATACGACCTCTCTCTCTCTCTCTCTTTCTCTCTCTCTCTCTCTCTCTCTTTGTCTCTGGCGCATGCTCATCCCGTCTCCCGCTGCCTGCCAGCGCTGCTCTCGGCTGCCCGTCGCACCCTTCTGGCCGCGTCCTTTGTCCCTGCGACTCCCGCCCCGACAGCGTCACCACGCACGATACCATGGCCACCAGACCTAGCCCCAGCAGCACAAGTCCTTCGGTCCTGTCCAACAGCCCCTTTCCCCACGGCTCCCACACCAGCTCTACCTCGTCGTCGCCGCCAAAGCTCTTTGCCTCGCACAACACCATGACTGCCGACGCCTTTGCACCCCACGCCTATCCCGCCCCCGGCGCAATCGGAGAGCGCAGGCCTCTGGATAAAGGCTCCGTCATCAGCCCTCGCCACAGCATTATTTTGCGCAAGCTGCCCAGCAACAGTGACCGTGAGGCAGTGCGCAACATTCTGCTCTTTGCCAAAGACCTCATTGACTGCGAGGTCCTCTCACAGCCCAGGCACACAGACGACAAGGGTTTCGCCTGTGCCGTTGCCCATTTCCAGACGTACGAGGGCGCAAAGGAAGCCCGCGATCTACTAAACGGCAAGCGCAATGCCACCAACGATGCCACACTGGTCGTCGAGTTGATGCACGAGGCACCGTCCGGCACCGTCGGGTCGCGTCGCAACACCCTCGACAGCATACCTGCGCGCCAGGCCTCCGTAGTAAGCTCAATGTCCACCTCGACTGCCAATGGACGACAGTCATCGCGATACAACGGCACCTTCCAGAACATGGAGAAGATGTCCCCACCCAACGGGACCCCAGGTCTTGGCAACGGAGAATTCCCGGTCAACAACCTCTTCTCGCCGACATCTCCCGTCAACACGTCTTTTGCGAGCCGCAATCTGGGCAAGTCTGTCATCAACGACGAGGCGGACGATGACGATGGGCTGCTGAACGAGTCGATTGGATATGCCACTGGTGGCCCCCAGGCTCAGTCAAGCATGCAGCGCCGCGCCACAAACCCAAACTCTTCCACCATCCCCGTCCAGCGTTTTGGAAGTCTTTCTCTCAACACCAACGGTGCTTCTGGAGTCAAATCTCCACCCATGTCAACCTATGCATCCCCTCGTTCCGGTTCCAACATGCAGTCACCAGTTCCCACCATGTCTACCATGTCTGCCATGTCTCCGCATAGTATTCCATCTGCTTTGAGCAGTGGACCTAGCACCGGCTACCAGCAGTATTCTCAGCACTTTGCAAGGCCTACGTATCCTCCCGTGAATCCAGCCGACCAGAACCCACCGTGCAACACTCTTTACGTGGGCAATCTCCCAATGGATACTTCCGAGGACGAGCTCAAAGCCGTCTTCTCAAAGCAGCGTGGATACAAGCGCCTCTGTTTCCGGACCAAGCAGAACGGTCCCATGTGCTTCGTCGAATTCGAAGACACGTCTTTTGCTACCAAGGCTCTCAACGAGCTCTATGGATACATGCTCCACAACAGTGTCAAGGGCGGTATCCGCCTAAGCTTTTCCAAGAATCCCTTGGGTGTGCGCAGTGGCCAGAACTCTGGCCTGGGTCCACAGTCTGCCATCACCCCAACTACCCCTCTTTCAGCTTTTGGCAACGGCGTCGCTGCCCCTCCTGGTTTCTCAACCGCTACTGGCCCACCGCCTGGCTTGTCAGCACCTCCCGGCCTATCCGCGGCAAGCCACGCCAATGGTAGCTCTCCCTTTGGCATGTACGCCAACGGGGGATTCGGCATGGGTCCCAACGACATGGCCGCCTCTATGCGTCAACCACTAGCGTCCAGCGGCACTGGCAACGGCTTTGGAGGCTACTCCTCATTCATGATGGGGCGCTAAGGCGCACCCATACTAATCTGCTATGCCATTACGAGTGATGATCACGGAGTTGACGGCGCATTCATCACAGAGCATTTGCAAATTTTGCTTCGTCTATTGTTGACACTATTTTCAGTCATTTCGGTCATGGCAAGGTGTTGAGTGTCTGGGTTATATTTGGCTTCATTAAACTACGGGCATGGGTACTGGCGCGGAATCTCCTGGGCTATCATGCCCGTTGGACGTGGACCTCTTTCCAGCATACAGCGATGATTCCCCCTTGTGCGATTGCTCATTCGGTTTCCCCCATGGAGTTTGGACAGAGTTTCCCATTTATTTGCTGATCTTTTTCTTTTTATTCCCTCCCCATGCACGGTCCTAGGGCTTGCATTTATCCAGAGTATTTCTTCTGTCATTTTCGCAGGAAAGCCGCATTGCATGGACATTCCCATGTTCATGCTATGGGCGTATTTTTGGGTTCTTTTTTTTCCCCCATGTTGTTTCTCTCTTCTTCATTTGCAGCACATTTGTTACTGGCACTCATTGTTCGGCGCGACCAAGTTCTAATGGGCATTGGCTTTCCATGGGGGGCAACTAGCAGAACATGCAGATGCCGGTGTCTTTGCATGGAGAGCACTTGGATTAGGTTACGATTGTTTTTTTTTTTTGTTTTTTAGGGGCTCATTTACACGATAGATGCGCATGCAGCGCTACGATATGTCTGGGCTGGACACTATCCTGTCTTTACAGCGTATTGATTCGTTGGCATTCACGTTTCGTTCATGTTCCCCTCGCAGTGGCTTTTGCTCTGTATGCAACGGCCTTGTTTTACTCAATACCCTTTTAAATGCAAATGTGGAGTTTAGGGATGGAATCTAAAGTGCATCTAGCAGGACCTCATTGACCATGGTGATGCTATGCTTTCTTTTGTTGTTTCATGTGTGACTGGGTACATTCCATGAAGTCGTTCCAGCTGAAGAATTTGCAAACTCAAATCCTATGAATTGGCGCAATTCGTGGTATGCCGTGCAATTTTATTTCTGCTGTAGTGTAGAGGCGCAAAGGCTACGCTGTGTATGGATGCCAAGACGCTAGCCACAAATTCCGACTTGCTCAGAATTTCCTGCAAGCTAATCATCACTTCACACTCTGCTGCATCACTGCCTATTATACCCATCCGCCTCTTCCCTTCTTCTTCCCCTCTTGTAATTCTACTCGTCCACGCCAATGCGGTAGCACCTGCCCTATCCAACATGCCTCCTCGGTTACAAGCTTCAAAATTTTCAGTACCAGCTGTCCCGCAAATTTCCTCGTACTCAGTCGCTAGGCCACATACCTCATCGTTACCAGTACGGTCGTCGCGGCAATTTTCACAGACACCATGTGCCCAAGTGACATTACGGCGGAGGAAATTCTATGAGTGGCTCAATGGGCCTGGCCGACAGCTGAAGGAACCCATACCCGACTCAACAAACTACCTAGGAGCCTACGACAAGTTTGGCAACCTGGTACGTGCGGGTCCAGGATGGCGAAAGGATGGCGCTGCGAAAGCCGCTACTGCGACCAAGACGGACACATCCAATGCCGAATCTCAGGCAGACAAGCCGGCAGAGGAGAAGACGCCTGAAGCACAGGAGAATCTGGACGAGCTGGAAGCAGCGATACGGTCCAGTGATGCTGAAAACAAGGAGACGAGCAAGAAAGGCGAAGAGGCGGATGATGGCAAGCTTCCCCCAGAAACGGCGGAAGACTTACGACCATTTCCCCTCAACCAGTATTTTCGCAGCCAACCAGTCCTGAGTGAGGACTTGCGCGAAGCGATATACAAACGAGTGAAAAAGGAAGGTGCGACTGTGTCACTTGCCAGCGTCGAGTTCGGCGTCAGCAACGAGCGTGTCGGCGCCGTCGTGCGATTAAAGCAGATGGAGAAGGAGTGGGTAGCACAGGTATGTTACATTTTCTCTACACCCTCCCACGACATGATGAGCTTCTTAAAAAAATCGATTAGTCTTTAAGACACCCACATGGTTACAAAAATTAAGTCATGCTCTTGCTGAACGTCGTCATCACGTCTACTATACAAACCGCAACTCGCTTGACAACAACTGCTGACGCAATTTCAACAGGGGAAGAAGCTGGCATTACCCTACTCTAAAGCCGTCCTTTCCATGCTTCCTACAACACCATACATTGATCCCTCTTTGCCACAAAACAAAGGCAAGAGGCCAGTCACTCATGAACCTATTAATGACCTTGTTGTGCACCCTGCGACACGACAACAACTATTTGTGCCAGTTGCCGAGTCGCGCCGCTTTACACGTGTCGATGCTGGCAAGGCATTTGATAACAACCTCCTGCCTGCTGATGCGCGTATTCCCCACCCAGAACTGGTGCAGGCAGAGCGTGAACTCGAGGCAGGCCTTGGCTTCGAGGAGCGAAGGAAGCTTGCTGAAGAGCGCCTAGAAAAGCAACAAGAGCAGAAGAAGAGGGAGGAGAGAAAGAAGGAGGCCGAGCTCAAGGCCTTGAAGGTGGTGCCCCAACGAAGATGGGACTTTGTCATCCAAGACGTTAGTGTCGAGGCTGCGGGACGTGATGGAAGAGGAGCAGCGGCAGCCGGATGGCGGTATGGAGTACCACATCAGGACCGCAAGCGAGGTATACCCAAAATCCCTACGCGGGTAGAAGCATAGGTACATCGCATTGTAAAATCACATGATCAAAGCACGCGTCCACACAAGGATCGCACAAGGGAAGCAACCCAACACCATTACGCAGTCCATGACATGGGCTACCTTGATGTATAACATATTGTATGATCACGACTCTACATGCCTACAATATTGGGCGCATGAATGATTACGACATTCCCTACAAGAGCATGCATTGTGACATGGTGTACACGAACCAGGTCCATTGCTGGCTCTGCCATGTACAAGTGTCGACATGACCTTTCTTTTCTTCATCGGTACTGGACCTTCTGGCCACCCCGCTTCTCCATCTTGGCCTGTCTCTTGCTTGCCTGCGGCTGGGGCACACCTGCAGCATCCTGGAAGCCGCCTCTCATGCCAGAGTAAGTGCCCCAGGCAGCATAGGCACTGTAGGCGGGGATCACAGCCCACAGCCACCAAGCATAGTCGCCCATAATGGTAGCCAGAATGATGCAGCCATAGGTCCAGTAAACCACATCCCACATGTACTCGGTCAGGCCCTTGGCATCGAGGTCCTCGCCAGGTCGCTTCACGGCGCCATCGGCAGTGAGGGTGGGGCGAGAGAGACGCTCAAAGTAAAGCTGTATGAGGATCTGCGGGGCCGAGAGGAGCAGGTAGAGAAGCAGCGACTTGCGGGATAGAGAGGATCGGAAGATGAGGGCTCGGAACAGCCACCAGAAGCCATGGACAACTAGTGTGACGTAGAGGGTCTGGTTAAGGCGCTTGGTGTTGGAGGCGGCAAGCGTTTTGGTAGCTTTCTAGGCAAGGCATGAGCGATTGTCGAGGGGAGATGGGTTTCTTCGACGACGCATCTCGCGGCGGAGGACTGATGTGGCGTGCAAGACGTACCTGTGCCATGATGACGGCGAGTGCGGTGAAGCAGCAAAAAAACAGGATGCGGAACTGTGAAGGAGGATTGTGATGTGTATGGCCCGAGCGCCATAACAAGCGCGCGCAGCCTAGATCGCGACAAAGGCGAGCAACAAACGTCGCGAACATCGCCGCCGCCGTCTCTTCTCCCTACGCACTCGTCCAAACTATACCGATCTCTACTGCCGTTGGAGTTGTGTAAAACCCGTGTTTACCAATTCACTTTGTCGAACACGCCGCCAGCATCACTCCGAACAGCCACCGAGACACTCAAACGACCTTTACCACAACACGCCTTCCCTACAACAACCCCCCCGGGGCCCACGCCCTCACCAAGTCTTACCGCTACCTCCGCTCTTCCCATGACCACTCGTACTATGAGCCCTCCAGCCTAGATCCTCGCCTTGTCGTCAGGAAAGCATGTCACCCCCGCCAGGCGTCAATGCCCAGCTGCGCCAGCTCATACACTACCATCTCGACAACGGCTTTGTTGAAAACGCCCTGTTCCTCGCTGGCCGTTTACAAGCACTCGAACCCCGCAATCCAGATGCAGCGCACCTGCTTGCCCTCTGCAACCTTCGCCTCGGTAGATACAAGGCCGCCTTTGACGATGCGCGCACCAAGGGAATGCACACGCAGCATCTGGGATGCGCTTACGTATTCGCCCACGCCTGTCTCGCCCTAGGCCGCTGCGAGCAGGGTGGCCAGGCGTTGGAGAAGGTGCGCAGTTTATGGGCAGGGCGCAACCACTGGAGTAGGTGGTCCACACACAGGCCTTCTCGGGCCCAGTCCGCTAACAAAGAACCCAGATAAACACTCCGAGACTTCGCGACGACATGTTCCAGATGCAGCAGCCTGCTATTGCCTACTAGGAAAACTATACGCAGCACATGGGGATACAAGGAAAGCCATTGACTACTTTGTCGAAGCGCTCAAGATCAATTCCTTCATGTGGGATGCATTCACCGGCCTCTGCGATATTGGCGCCGTCGTCCGCCCACACAACATCTTTAAGATCACACCCGACATGCTTCCCTTCGCCCGAACACCTGAAATAGATCCCTTCAACACAAGGCAAGCCAACGACGGTGGACTCAATATGGGAGGATCAAATCTGCTTTCAAAGCTGAACGGTCGCGCTACGCAACCCAACTCGCACCACGAATTCGACACTCCAGTGGCAAATGGTCAGAATATGCATGATGAACATGTCATGATGGCTGAAACTGGTGGCCCTGTCATGTCACGGGCAGTCACTTCAAGGGTACGTACCAAGACGAATCCAGACGGCGATCAGACGGATATCCCGCGACCCGTATACCAGAACGGACATAAGAGGACCGTTTCTGGCCATTCATTACACCAAACGCAGAACGCACCTCCCCAGCCGCTGGACCCCACCGCGGCGCCACCACGGCGCAGTGTGAGGTTGTTAAACTCTATTACCCAGATCCGACCATCAAACCCCAGGCAAGGGATGGCATCAAGTAAAGAAATTGAATCGAAAGAGCGGCGTGAGTTGCGAAAAGCAAGAGCCGCGGCTCCTAAATCACGATCAGGGACTACATCGACTGTAGGAAGAGTTGTTAGTGGAAACAGGAAACCACATATCGAGACGTCTGAGCCATCGAAACCTGAGGTTAGGCCTCAAAACGGGGCGCCAGTAACTGTAGCTCCACCTCCGAGAATGGCTCAACCGGCCGACACATCACGGGAGCGGGAGGTTTTGAATTGGTTGCTGGACCTACTTCTCAAGATTGGTTCGGGTTATCGACATCTGAGTCGTTATGATGCGTCCAAGGCATTGGAAGCATTTACAGCCGTACCCAAGGCACAGCGTGAAACACCCTGGGTCCTTGCACAAATCGGTAAAGCATACTATGAGCGCACACACTATGCAGAAGCAGGAAGCACGTTCCGGAAAATCCGGGAAATGGCGCCTTCTTCATTAGAGCACATGGAGGTATATTCCAACACATTATGGCAACTGAAAGATGAGGTATCTTTGGGTCACCTTGCCCACACACTCATGGATCAAGACCGACTCTCTCCACAAGCATGGTGTGCACTCGGCAATGCTAGTTCTCTGGACCGGCAGCATGGCGATGCTGTAAAATGTTTCTCACGCGCTACACAGCTGGATCCAAAGTTCGCCTATGCTTACACACTACAAGGACACGAGCATGTGGCAAATGAAGAGTTTGACAAAGCCATGGCTGCTTACCGCAATGCTATCAGTGCAGACAACCGACACTACAATGGCTGGTATGGTCTGGGCAATGTGTATGAACGTCTGGGTAAATATGAAGTAGCCGAGAAGCACTATAGGGCAGCAGCAGAAATCAACCAGAACAACGCCATGATACTTGTTCGAATTGGTCTTGTAAGTTATTTTGCACACACACACACATATATATATATATATACTATCCACTTCAACCAACTAACAAAAAACCCCCCCTCAGGTTCTGGACCGTATGAAGAAAATCGAGCCCGCCCTTTTACAATTCGAAAACGCCATCAGGATCGACCCCCGCTCCGTCATGGCCCGCTTCCGCAAATCCCAAGTCCTGCTCAAACTCAACGCCCCGCAAGAAGCCCTCAAGGAACTCCTATACCTCAAAGACGCCGCACCCGACGACCCAAACATCCATTTCCTACTCGGAAGATGCTACAAGAAACTGCACGACCGCTCAAGTGCCATTCGCCACCTAACCATTGCCATGAATCTCGACCCCAAAAGCCACGGCGTCATCAAAGAAGTCATGGAGAGTATCGATCAAGAAGATGATGGGGGATGGAGTAGTGAAGACGAGCATTGATTTTAATACCTTCGTCTTCTTCTTTTTAAAAGAGAGAAAAACACTACTTTATATCTTTTATTCTTCTTTAACGAATTACCTTTTTCATGACTTTGGAACGGTGTGACGATACCTACATATGAACGAAAAAAAAAGTTATAGCAAAAATCTTTTTTTTGTTCCCTTTTATCCCCCCTCCTCCCTCCTTTACTTTCCTTCCTCGAAAGATAGAGAAAGAGAAGGAAAGAAGGAAAGAAATGCGGGGTCTGATGAGGCATATCTCTCGTCTTGTTTTCTTCGACGGGGGTGGGGTTTGTTTAACGCACAGCACGGCTTATGGTTTTAGTGCCTCTCCCTCTCTCTCCTTCAACCTTCACCTTCTCCCTCACCCCTCCTCCTCCAACCCTATGCAAAAACATCAACCCATCAATCCCTCCATTCTCGCATTCCACTCTGGCATTGTTTTCTTCTTCCTCTCTCTCTCTCTTGCATGTATCTACGTTTGTTTCTTTCCCTGTTCTTCACCAAAGCATTAGCATTGGCATTGGCATTAGCGTTGCGCTGGGGGGGGGGGGGGGGTTGGAGTTTTTTTTTCCTTCTCTCTCTCTCTCTCTCTCTCTCTCTTATTTCCTGCGGGAAAATACCACGGGGAGTGGAGTGGAGAGGGAAAGGCGTAGAATTCGTAAATCCTTTTTGTGTGTGTGTGTGTGTGTGGCGTTTTTTTTTTCATGTGATGATTGTGAAGAAGAAGAAGAAGAAGAAGAAGAGAGAAAATTTACTATTGCATGAGATTTTTTTGGAGGGGGGGGCTGGTTTGTGGTTCGCTTTGGTGAAGTTGAAATTGATGGGTGTATGTGTGTGTGGTATAGGCGCTTGGGATGAGAATTGTGTCTGTCTCTTGGTAAAGGGGGGTTAGGGGGTGTTGAATGAGATTTCAAAGAAATGCGTCTTGAGGAGTAATGAATGTTGATTTATATCCTCAAAGTGGCAGGAAGAGTAAATTTCTGAGGCGATTGCAATGGCATGAGATGTGCTTTTCTTCTTTTTTTCTCTTTCGCGCATTAATAGACATAATTGATAATGTATGATTCCAATTCTGATCTGAATGTATCAAATGTAGAAATTGGAAAAAAAAGTCCAGTCAAATCCCCCCAAAGAAAGAGAGAGACCACGTGTCCTCAAAAGTCTTTTCTATCAAATGGCAAAAACGAATTTTACGTTACACTATCAATTCACACTGATGACGAGGTTGGCGACCTTCATCATCTCATCCTCTACATCTTCTTCACCCAACAACCTCAAGCGTTGCAATGCCAGCAAACCACTTAGAAGCAGAAAACCTGATCCTCGAGTTTACTAACGGGTCTCGCCTTCTCGAATCCCAGACTTTCTGTCGCCTTCTTCATAGCAGCAACCATAGGCGGAGGACCGCAAATTAGAATCTTGACGTCCTTGGCTGGGGCTGGAAGCTTCTCCTTGATCATATCAGCGGTAACAAAGCCGACGCCTCCGGTCCAGCCTTCAGGCGGGTTGTTGAGCACATAGTGAACGCGGAACTTGGGGTCCTTTGCAGCGAGGGCATCGAGTTCGTCTTTGAGCAGGATATCCTCGGAGTTGACGTTGGCAAAGATGAGATCAACCTCGGTTTTGTCACCAGTCGGTCGTCCACGCATAATGGCCTTTGCGATTTGCAGCATTGGGGTGATTCCCGTGCCACCGGCAATCATGCCAAAGTGTCTGACCAAGTTGGGGGTGTATACCATGGCGCCCTTGGGGCCTCGGATCTTCATCTTATCGCCGATCTTGAGTTCGGTTACGTATTTGGAGATGTTGCCGGTAGGGTATGACTTGATGATGAGGTCGACATGGCCCTTGTCTTCGTCGGAGGTGATGGGGGTGTACGAGCGGACGACTTCCTTGGGCTGGCCGGGGATCGTGGCGGCGAGAGAAATGTGCTGGCCGATGGGGAGGCCGAGGATATCAGTTGGACGGGGCAGCTTGAAGCGGTAAATCGCCGTGTTATGCGAGATGACTTGCTTGTGCTCGAGTTCAAACTCCTGGAACTCGGTGGGCTTGAGCACTTTGCGGGGTGCTGGGTGGGTTTAGTTTCAAGTGTTTCTTTTGGTTGTGTTGGGATGCTCTTACCGCTACTGCTGCTGGAGTATACCAGGTAGCCACCCACAATGGCGACCAAGGCTACTGCAAACGGTAGGAGATCCATGACTGATACCATTGTCAACGCGCGTAGGAGCCGGCGTCTAAAGGCTTAAAAGAAGAAAAGGGAGGGGATGACAGCGGATGGGCTGGAACGATAGCCGAAAGATCGCATTCCGAAGACAGGCCCACTAAACACATGCCCCGCTTCCATTGGCTGCAATTGCGAGACTTGGCATGCTTAGCTCTTTCTCGGGGAATCGATGCGCGTTTCGGGAAACTCAACCCCCATCACGTGCTGACCGTATGATAATAAGTGGCCGGGGTCTGTTATCTGGATTCCTACACTACAATACACCAAGTTCATGTGACTAGCACAGCAGAGCCGCGGCTATCGCAGCAGCCAAGACAACCGTAATACTGGCCGTCATGGTGCCTGCAGCACCCGCAGCACCGCCCGACGGTTTTGAAGCTTCACCGTCCTCTACCGGGCTGCCAGTAGCATTGGATCCTTGGATCTTTGCCTGCGAATACAACAAGCCTTGCACGACCTCCATTGCACCGAACACCTCACCCAAGTTCCCATCGCTAGCAGTGTTATACTCCCACATGCTTTCTTGATTCACCCAACTCAGTGAGCATGAAACATCGCCCGTCCCTCCCTGACTCTTGCTACAATCCCTCGCTGCGCCTTCGGCCGACTTCTCCAACATCAAAGTCAGAGGATCCGTCAGAGCAGGTGCAGCAACTGCAGCGCGGGCATACGAACGAGCCGCAACGCCTTTGAAGGCCCGTTGATCCACGGAGCATTTGCCGTTGTTTTCGCAAGCGGTCTCTACGAGAACGTCGTTTTCAATGAAGCGAGATGTAGAATTTACAAATCCCTCGACTGCGTCGGCCCATTTTTGCTTACCATTCGTCTAACAAACGGATTAGTGGCTGTTCAAATACATGTATGAGAATGTGCTTACGATGTTGTATAGGACAGCCGCGCCCTCAGTGAAAAGCCCGTGGTTATAGGTAAATTGAATTCGGTTGAAATCAGTGCAATTCTTTTCTCCATCGGCACCGTCGTAAATATCGTAGTCATCCGTGATGAAGCCCTTTTCGTGTGTCCAGTCAAAGATCTTCTCGGCCCATTCAGCATAGGTGCCATTGCCAGTGAACCTCGCAAGGCGAGAGGCGAGGAGAAAGAAGTTTCCGTTCGAGGCCATCTGCTTATAGCTGGATCCCTCGTTGAAGATGAAGATCGCCATAGAAAGACCACCGTCACAAGATTCAGTGCTCCACCGCATGGTAAGGACGTCAAACACAGAGATGGCCGCATCTACCCATGTTCCATTTTCTGGTTTTGGGAATCCGAACTCCGCAGCACTCATCGCTGCCTGGCCCCATGCGCAATGGTCGTCGTTGCCCATAGAAGCCGTCTGATTCCGCGCCATGAAGGCGTAGTTGTTGCCTCGCTGCCATTGAATACCCTCCGAGACTAACGAGTCGTATTGCTTATCGCCAGTCAAACTTGAATATCCGATCAGCCCATCAAGCACGATACCAGCTTCCCACCAATAGTACTCCTCGGGGAAAACTCCAGGGATTCCAGATTCAGAAACACTTGCGTTGTAGTATTTTACGATGCCACCTGCCAGGCTCTTTGCAGCATCGACAATTGAATCTGCAAATGTTAGGGGTTGGTTCGGCATGTGAGAAAACGCGCCATGTTACCTCTACTGTTAATGTCCAATTCAATGGCTGCGACGTTGCCATAGAGGCACGAAAAGGCAAGCGATAGCACGGCTGTGCGTGCAAACATTGTGAAAAGCAGCAAGAACACGAAAACGAGTGACTGTGGTTACAGAAAGGCAAGAAATGAGGCCGCAAGGAACGAAGAAGCCGTGAGTTTAGTCTCCTGGTTATGGCAGAGGGCGGTTTGACATTCTTCTAGTGCTTTTCGCGTGGACCTGAGCCGTGGCGCTTGACGATACGACCAATGGTAGTTGTTCTGCCGTTAAATTGATGCAGCACGCCTTAATTCCAAAGGGGTGCCTGTTCTAGGCACCAAGGGGCTTGCCATCCGAGCTTCAGCGCCACATATTCTATTTTCTGCCTGAAAAAATCCTTTGAGATGCATGGCATTGGCTGTGCAGTTGGAAAATAGACACAGCCTCGTTACAGTCGTATCAGGTGGTTTTGCGATCAATCCCCATCTTTGCAACCAAAGCCTCGGCGATATCATGCGCGAATCCTTCGTCGTTGATTGCTCGGTCGTCTTCCACGATGTCAATTCCACTTCCTTGAAGACCGTTCTTAATAGCATCGAAGAGCGCAGCATCAGCTTCCGTATCTTCGAACGGCCCTCCTGGTGTTGCAATCATGCTGATTCCTCCTCTTGGGAGCCAAATCTGCACCGCCTGTGGAACCTTTGCACGCTTCTTCAGCTGACTCGCGATGAATCCGCCGACTTGTCTAGCTTCACTCTCTGACGTCCTCATCAGCGTCACAACTGGGTTATGCTCATATAGCTTGCGGTCCTTGTAGCGCTCCGGGACGGTACTCTTTGGGCCGAAATTCGTCATATCTGTAGCACCCACAGATACAACAGTTGGTATCCCAGCCTCTGCAGCAGCTTCCAGGCGATGTTCTCCTGCACTCATGACACCACCGGTAAGGTGATCGCATATCTCTGTCGTTGTAAGATCGAGCACTGCGTCGAGGCCTCCTTCTCGAACAAGTCGCTCCATGGCCTTCCCGCCGTGCCCTGTGGCATGGAACACATATGTTTCGATGTCGTAGTTGGCCTCCAAATGTCTTCGAATCGCATCTACAGCCGGAGTGGTGACACCAAACATCGTGATGCCTACACGCTTTTTCTGCAGCTGAGCTATATCCCTACCGTTTGATGCATATGCCCGAGACATACCAGCAATGGCGGCTCCAGCATTGCTAAGGACATTTCGAAGAACTTGGTTCAAGCCGGCCACATCAACAACGCTGTACATCATCGTGATATCCGTTTCTCCAACAATCGGGCCAGTGTCGCCGCTCGCTACGGTTGAAACAATCAGCTTCGGAAAGCCGATAGGTAGGGCGTTTCTCATAACTTCTGCAGCGAGCGATGTACCACCCGAGCCACCTGCATTGATCAAGCCATGAATCTTTCCTTCCCCATAAAGCTTCTTGACGGCCTTTGTAGCGCAGCCCGCCATGATCTTGATGACCTCGCCTCGCGGGAGGTCGCCGACCTTTTTCCCATCTCCAAAATCATCAAGTAGCTTCTGTTGGGTAATGCCGATGGCTCCATGTTCGATGGGGTTGCGGCCCACATCAATAAGAACTACACTGGCATCATTCTGCTGAATGCTATCACGCAGAAAAAGCAACTCTTCCAGTTTCGTATCACAGGTACCGATGAGTGCAACGCAAGGTGAAGGAGACATGGCGATAGATATAGATAAAGGATAGGTGTGGTAAACTCAACTCCACGGGAACACCAGTGGGTCCCAAGTAAGTCATCCTCATGTAATGTATGCATGCAATCCCCGCGCCAGAAATGACGTCATCACATACTACGTACACTTCCTCAATCGTCCTTAGAACCGACGTGATCGCCGCAATCGTCTTCAAAATCACGGGCATCGTCTAATCTCCCGCAATTTCGATTATTTGGAACATATCAGCTATGTCTCCACCAAACGACCGCACATCTATCCTACAGAACCTCCGTTCTCAAATCAAAAATGGAAAAATCATCGTCGGCGCTGGTGCGGGTATCGGTCTCAGCGCCAAATTCATCGAAGCAGGTGGCGGTGATCTGATTATAATATACAACAGCGGGAGATACCGCATGGCGGGGCGCGGGTCGCTGGCTGGATTAATGCCGTACGGTAATGCGAATGATGTCGTGCTCGAGATGGTAAGTTCTACACACGCACCCGGATCTCAATTTTATCTTTCAAAGAAAAAGGTATATATATATTGGTGGCTGATAACTTCATAGGCCGGCGAAGTCCTCCCCATCGTCAAATCAACACCCGTGCTAGCAGGTGTCTGCGCCACAGACCCTTTCCGCGACATGTCGCGTTTCCTGAAGCAGCTCAAGGATCTCGGGTTCGCGGGGATCCAGAATTTCCCGACTGTAGGCTTGATTGATGGGACGTTTCGCCAGAATCTAGAGGAGACAGGTATGTCGTATGATGCTGAAGTCGAGGTTGTCAAGATGGCGCGGGAGATGGATCTTTTGACTACGCCGTATGTGTTTAACGTTGAGGAGGCGAAGAAGATGGCGAATGCGGGGGCGGATGTGCTAGTTGCGCATATGGGATTGACTACGTCGGGGAGTATTGGGGCGGCGACGGGGAAGAGTCTGGATGAGTGTGTGAAGTTGATTCAGGAGATTCGGGATGCGGCGACGGAGATCAAGGATGACGTTATTATTTTGTGTCATGGGGGTCCGATTGCGAAGCCAGAGGATGCAGAGTATGTTATTAGTCGGACGAAGGATGTGCATGGCTTCTATGGTGCGAGTTCCATGGAGAGATTACCTGTCGAGGAGGCTATTACCAACATCACGAAGACGTTCAAGGGAATCGATGCAAAACCGTAGGTGTAGAACTGCGGAATGAACAAAATGAAACCGTTTCTGAACTGCTGATGTGTCCATTACTATGTATTGAACCATATTGATAATAAGTTATAAAGTATAACGGAAATCCGGGTGACGATCGCCCAATTTCCCAGAGTCAATCTCCCTGATCCTTTCTTCAATAGTCATTCTCTCCCTCTTCCTGTTGATCTTGCGAAGCACAATGTACATGATGCCGTACCCGCAAGCTGCTATTGTGATTGCACAGATGGATATCGCATGGCCAATTACGTATCGACCATCGCTATTGGAGAGACGGTAGATCTGACCAGCCATGATGCCCGCTGAGTTACCAATGGCTTGTTGCAGACCAATAGCGGTAGCGCGCTTGAAGTACCCAGCATTGCTGTTGATAACCCATGTAACGTTAAGTCCAACACAGCAGAAAATGCCGGTGGCCGTAACAAACGTTGCAAAGTATAGTACACCTGTTGATGCCATTGAAACTCCGAGCATCATAGCATAACCAACCGATGTGACTAAGGCCAAAGGAATCATGAAGTAGGCGCGGCGATTGACATAGTCCGAGCAGAAAGCGATAAAGAGATACACCGCCGAGGCCCAGATGTATACTGGTACTGTCAAAAGCTGAGTGCGGATGCTTGAGTATCCGAATCCACGGATGATTACAGGAAGAAACGTCGAGAAACCAAAGGAGCAGGTGTTTGCGCAAAATTGACATGCAGCGCTCAGCCATAGCTTGGGGTCCTTGAATGCCAGTTTGACTTCGGTTTTGTCCATGGCATCCGTTGTCATCGATTTGCCTTGGTAGAGTCGTTCTTTTTCGTGTCTAGCGCGAAGGAGCGCCTTTTCGTCCTCATTCAGCCACCATGCAGTCTCAAAATTGTCAGGAAGAAGGAAAATCATTGCAAACCCTACGACAATCGAAATGAGTCCCTCGACGAGAAACAGCCAACGCCAGCTTAAGGGATTGTTAGTTCATCGTCTAAGGTCAATTTGAATAGTGGAGTACATACCCAGCAAGACCTCTTGCACCATGCAGGTTTGTCAAGCCGTACGCCAGTAGTCCACCGAAAGCGCCGCTCAAGGCAGATGCAACAAAAAGATACGATACTCTTCGAGCTTGCTCTAGGGGCCTGTAGTACATGCTGAGGTACAAGGTGAGACAGGGAAACTGTCGAGACACGGGTACAAAGTTAGCGTATGTCTCACGTACATTTCGTACATGTATCTCTTACCAGCCCAGATTCAAAGGCACCTAATAGAAGGCGTGTAGCAATGAGAGAAGCATAACTCTGGACAAATGCAGCCCCAATGATGACAGCGCTCCAGCTGATGATGAAGAAAGGGATCAGACGAGACGGGCGTAGTCGCTTCAGCAGAAGTGACGAAGGGAGTTCGAATGCGATATATGTCACATAGAAAAGGGTCACGGCGACATTGAGACGGTTGCCGGTAAGGTTCAGGTCCTCATTCATACCTGCAATAGCAGCATTTCCTAGTATAAGTTAGCGAAAGCTACGTCGTGACTACATCAGGGCGAGTATATACCGACGTTGGAACGGTCAAGGTAGGCCACCTAAGATGAGTTAGTCAATCTTGAAGAATTACCCAGTAGAATGGAGATTTCTTACCAAGAACACTATAACCATCATAGGTGATAGGATGAGGTCCAACTTGCGGATAAGCTGTTTAGTCAGTACATGACTTTGGTTGAAACACAACAAGTCATTACCTTTTTTTCTGCGATCGGATCGATTTGGATTTCTTCACTTGATTCAGCTTGGATATCCTTCTCGCAAAGCGAGCCATCCGTGACTTTGGTGTCATGCATTGAATCCGACATGGCGCAAAAGACGTGACTGAGACCCAAAATGAGATCGAAAGCCCATACAGGCGCATTCGCTGCAGATATACAACATTGTAATATCAGGTGTAGGTATGACGGTTTATCAAGTGTATTTACCGATCTATGATAGACATTTGGCCGACGCGGGGATGTCGCCCGCCTTGCCAATCTGGGTGGTGTAGGCACGCTAAACTCGCAGCGACCCACTGTA
The DNA here is from genome assembly GCF_000523455.1 of Bipolaris oryzae ATCC 44560. Taxonomy (NCBI): domain Eukaryota; kingdom Fungi; phylum Ascomycota; class Dothideomycetes; order Pleosporales; family Pleosporaceae; genus Bipolaris; species Bipolaris oryzae. Next base: position 37,894 of record NW_006911432.1, on the reverse strand, counting down.
ACATGGACTGCGGATAAGATAAACGTATGTCGCAACCCTGGTCGTTAGGTCGTATCAGTTTTAAGCGGATGCTTATCGGCAAATTCTTCTGCATCATCTGGGAAATTGCTGTGTTCCACAATGGATGAGCGTACCGGAGACCGAGTGGAGAGAATTGACAGTGAGCCGTTAAGAAAGAAAAGGAAGAGAGGACGACAGGCTAAGAGTTGTGTAACATGTCACAGGAGAAAACAAAAGGCACGTATGAGATAATCAGGAATGCCCGCGGTGACGTCGTATGAAAGAATCCCATGAGCTCCAAGATTCACGTTGGTCCGCTTGACGACACACTGGATGCTCTCCTGTATTAAACTTATCATGACTGAGGGCAAGTGACCAACGACTGACCAGAGATATAGTGCGATGGAGAGTTGCCATGCTTTAACTGTACACGACGCGATGTAGCATCGGACTGCACATATAGCGAAGAAGCTGAAGCTCATCGTCAGCAATCAGTACATGTATCTACCCTTAGTAATACAGAGCCTGCCGCTGAAAATATCGTTGGAACTGCTGCGAGTGAGTTGCGGCTAGGCTGTCTAAATCTTGTAGCAAGACCTCCTAACTAAAACTATATCAAGGTACCCAGGCTTCTGCTTCCTGCAACAGGGCCTCACCGGAACCCAGGGATGCACAGGTCGGAAATCTGTTCAGGAGTAGAGATGCTCCTTCTTTCTTCGGTTCATCTTACTTCGGACCCCAGGCTGCAGCCAAGATAATCGAAGAACCTGCACCGGATCTCTCATCTGGCATTCGCCATGCATCGGCTTCAGCGCAGTCTTTCCGAGACGTTGGTGGCCCTTTTTCACAAATCTGGGATTTACTGGGCATATTGCCTCGAAACAAAGCCAGTGTTGACCGGCTGGTTGATGTGTTTATTGTCGAGCTCAACTGGACCATTGACGCAATTCATCCTGCTTCATTCAAGACCAAGTATGCCGAGTTTTGGGAGCGCAAATTCGGCTTCGACGACTACGCATCAATTGACTTGCGTTGGCTGGCATTATTATTCATTATCCTTGCTTATGGCGTCTTTTTAGATTGCCCACACCCGAAGAACGCTGAAGTTCAGCGGGACTTGCAGGAAACATCTCTTCGCTTCTACTGGGCTTCCCGACGAGCCATTGTGATCGCGCCTACATTCTATGGCGAGTCAACAGATCTCGTCCGCGCTGGCGTCTTAGTAACACGCTATCTCATACATATGCGACGAGTCCCAGAGTCCTGGTTGACGACCAGTTTCGCTATGCGCATGGCCCAAGCCCAAGGCATGCACATCGATGGCGAGCGATGGCGACTTCCGCGAAAAGAGACAGAGACTAGAAGGCGACTCTGGAGTCATTTGTACACCTTGGACAAGACAATTGCGTTGGCCATTGGCCGTCCGTTTGCAATTGTGGACCAGCAATGCCTCGTCCAACGGGCAACCAATGTCTGGCTGGATGACGAGCCAGAAGAATATGCTGCAGCTCTGCCTGTACTGCCGCTTTCCGAGCCTACCCTAAGTGTCTATAATTTCCTAGCTCATGATTTGGCAAAAATCATTGGTAACATTCAAGAACGCTGCTTCGGTCTCTCAACATCCTCGTACGATACCGTTCTTTCCCTAGACCGGGAAATTCTTGAATGGGCAGCCAGATTACCGGAGTATTTTCGCATCAAAGACTCTGATACTTCGCAAGATTGTGTTCATTCATTTATACCTTGGAACCGCTTATACCTTCACTCCATGTACCACTTTGCCCGCGTTACACTCCATCGCCCATATCTGCTGCGCCAAAGTATCACAAATCGCTTTCGACACAGTCACGATGCTTGTATTTCATCAGCTTGTGCTGACCTTGCAATGCGCCTCGACTATCTTCAACAGCCCTTACACGATCGGTTAAAATGGAGTCTGGGACCTCATCACCTATTCAACAGCGCGCTAGTCCTGGGAATCGTTGCAGTTAAGGATCCACACTCGTACCAATGCGACGCGATATTAGAAGATCTGACTGCTTATTGCGACATGCAACGCGGAGACATCTGGCTGAATGAGTTTGCACTTGCAGAGGTCAAGATTATTGAGCTTTGTATTAAAAAGTCAAAGCAATTTCGTGAAAATCGTGGCAGCAGTAATAGAGCGAGTACATCGCTTGGGGCGCGTTATAGCACGACAGTGGATCCTCCAGCTATTGCGCATGCTGGAGAACGGGATGACGCCAACAACTTTGTCTCGCCCGAAACGATAGATAGTTCAGAAGCAGTACCAGGTTTACTTAACTTTGGTGCAGGAGGTCCCTTCCAATGGCAAGCGCCTCCCTGGGGTGATCCATCTACAGACCTGCAGCAATGGGAGCATGTTCTCGACAGTATCACTCAAGAACAGATGACTTTTGGATTTCAATAGTACCAAGTCAGATTTTGACAGACTGTTGACCAATGATTCACCGCGAAGAATATAATTTAGTGACTGCATCTTGGCCATGAATCGGTCTGAATGAGTTGAAATTTTTTTCTGAATTATCTGAGCTTGGGCTGCGCTTCATAGACTACTGGGGTCACTAGACTTCCCATTCCATGGCTCATCACAATTCTTAAATCATCTCCTTGCTTCAACCAGACCTTTGGCACTTTGCTCACTCCAATGCCATGTGGCGTGCCGGTCATAATTACCGTGCCCGGCTCCAACGTCGTCCCTTGGCTGAGATATGCTACAATTTCGGGAATACTGAATATCATATCGTTTGCAAGCGAGTATTGCATCGTTTCGCCATTCAACACAGTCTTCAACTCGATTTGACCAGGGTCGGGTATTGTAGCGGCGGATACGAGGCAAGGGCCTAGCGGTGCGAATCCATCGAATCCTTTTCCGAAACCCCACTGGGCGCCATTGAATTGATGAACTCGGGCCGTTACGTCGTTGGAACATGTATAGCCCAGGACGTACTCCATGGCATTCTCTTTGCTAACGTTTCTTGCGGCTTTCCCTATGATGACTGCGAGCTCGGCTTCATAGTCCGCTTGGCCATCTGTGGCTTGATGTGGGATCAACAGTGGAGCGTTCGGAGCGCCCAAACATGTTGCTGGCTTGAAAAAGAGTGTGGGGTGGTTGGGAAGTTCCAAGTTCATTTCTTTCGCATGCTTCCGGTAGTTCAAGCCTATGCAGCGAATAGTTCCCACTTCCGACTTTGAGAGTGGCGGAAGTAATCTCGAGACTGTGAGGACTGTGCTTGTGGGCTTGTTTTGTACCGAGAGAACAGACGTTCCTGTGAAGAGGCGGGCTTGCACTTTCTCTCCTGACGCTAGAGTTGCGCCAACTATACTATCTCAGCAGATGTGAAAGACTGCTAGGCGGGTTGCTTACCATCGATATTTCTATCGAGTGGCTCACCGAGGTGCTCAACATTATCCTCCTCGGCGACAAAACGTATCAACCTTGTCCAAATCTACATTTTTATGTCAACTGTGAGCCTGTTTCCAATTCAGATTTGGATTATACCGTGGGCATACCGCATGCGGTATCTACTTCACTTATGGACCCCATCTTTTGGCTCGTTGATCGTGATAAGAAGAGAGTAATAAAGAGTCAAAAGAAACTTATTTGACTGAAACAAGTGCAAAGCATTTGATCTTATTTCCCATCAAATTGTTGCGTTGCCCTATCGATCGGGAAATTCAAAAGCAATTCCCAACACCCTTGTGACTGTAGCAAGGGCCCACCAGATCTAAATCGATGCAAGCATACACCCCAGCAGAAGACCGCACATCATTCCGATCTTAGAAGTTTGCCCCAAAATTCCCGTTTGGGCATGCTGAATTCAGAGACTTGATACTGGATAGTGGCATTTGAGATTTATTGGACATATTTTACCATAAAGCCATTTATCGCGTGGCCAAGCTCGTTCAACCCCTCTAGGCCTACCTTCTTGATTGTACCAGTTGATTATAGGAAAGACCAAGTCATTTTCGTGCTACATGTGCGAAATTCTAACCTAATAAAATAAAATGTATAGTTGCGCCAATGGCTCGGTAACCGACCATTTCAGAACGCTTATCAATGGGCAAGTCGTGTGCAAAAGAATTCCCGACAACGCCGACAAGGCCCACTAATGTCGGAAGTGGCGTGTGCAGATAGGGTAGCAGATGTCACCAAGCTCAAGCTACCACGATGACATGATTTGGATGACAAAAGCCGCCGCGGGGTAGCATCGCGTACCCCACTTAAAGCTCTCGCTGGGAGCGTATATGCAGCCGCGTCCAGCCTGCATATCGTGTCACATCGCATTTTGCCATCATTCTTCGCTCATTCTTGGTTTTGGCTTTCGCCTGTGTTAATTGATGATCTTTGAACCTCCAAGGTCTGCCTAACACTCACATTTGCATTTCGTGTGCGCGACCTAATTCCCAGGCACAACCATGGCTGCGCCAAAGATCGCACAGCGGGGAATCCGCATTGCCATTGACGTAAGAAATCTTTTTTTTCTCGGTTTGAAGAATCTATGGCTGATTACTGAATATCTAGCGTGGCGGCACATTCACAGATTGCGTGGGCAATCCCGGAACAGGCAAGATGGAAGACGATGTTCTCATCAAGCTTCTTTCTGTTGATCCGTCAAACTACGATGATGCGCCCCTCGAAGGTATCCGTCGCCTCCTTTCCAAATTCACAGGCACCGAAATTCCTCGCGGACAGCCTCTGGACACGTCCAAGATTGAGAGTATACGCATGGGCACAACAGTGGCTACGAATGCGCTGCTGGAGCGCAAGGGCGAGGATATCGCCATGGTTGTGACAAAGGGTTTCAAGGACTGCCTCGAGATTGGCAACCAAAGTCGACCCAATATTTTCGCCCTGGATATCCGGAAGCCAGAGGTACTCTACAAAAAGGTGGTAGAGATTGATGAGCGTGTCACGCTGGAAGACTATGCCGAGGACCCAGAAAGGAATCAAACACAAGCTGCCAGTATCGAAGAGGCTGGCGATGGAGCTGAACTGGTCAAAGGATTGTCGGGTGAGACAGTGCGCATATTACAAAGGCCGCAGGAAGAAGCAATTAGAAAGCAACTTCAAGAGGTATATGATAGTGGGTTGAAGAGCATAGCTGTGTGTTTGATGCATGGCTACACATACCCGAAGCATGAAGCACTAGTAGGCAAGATTGCAAGAGAAATCGGGTTTGAGCATGTCAGCTTAAGTCACGAGCTCATGCCCATGATTAAGCTGGTTCCACGAGCAACCTCTGCATGCGCAGATGCCTATCTAACACCCGCGATACGAAAGTACATTGATGGCTTCTCCAAGGGCTTTGAGGGCGGCCTTGGTACCAAGAGCGTGAAGCGCGAAGAAGGTTCCAAAGGTGCGCGATGCGAGTTCATGCAATCCGACGGCGGTCTTGTAGATGTCGACATGTTCTCAGGTCTTAAAGCCATCCTGTCGGGACCTGCTGGTGGAGTGGTGGGCTATGCACTAACGTCCTACGATCCTCAGACCAAGATACCTGTTATTGGGTTCGACATGGGTGGCACCAGTACCGACGTCAGCCGATACGGTGCTGGGCGATACGATCACGTCTTTGAGACTACGACTGCCGGAGTCACTATTCAGTCGCCGCAACTCGACATCAACACAGTCGCAGCCGGTGGTGGGTCGCGTCTCTTCTGGAAGAACGGCCTTTTCGTTGTTGGCCCAGAATCGGCAAGCGCACACCCTGGCCCAGCATGCTATCGAAAAGGTGGTCCATTGACAATTACAGACGCGAACCTGTTCCTTGGCCGGCTATTACCTGACTTCTTTCCCAAGATCTTCGGAAAGAACGAGGATGAGGGTCTGGACGCACAGGCTAGCGAGAAGCTCTTCAAAGAATTGGCAGATCAAATAAACAAGGAGATTGCTGGAGGCAATAAGGAAAAAGAAATGTCGTTGGATGACATTGCGAATGGTTTCATCAAGATCGCAAACGAGACTATGACGCGACCCATTCGTAGTTTGACTGAGGCGCGAGGCCACGATACATCGAAACACCGACTTGCAACCTTTGGTGGGGCCGGTGGACAGCACGCTGTTGCGATCGCTGAGGCTCTCGGTATTTCGCAGATTCTCGTTCACAGATACTCATCAGTACTATCCGCATACGGCATGGCCCTTGCTGATGTCGTCGACGAAAGGCAAGAGCCAGAGTCGAAGGTCTGGTCAGACAAGAAGGATGTGAGGGAATACTTGCAAGCCAAGATGGCGGACTTGAAGAGTAAATCAACGGCTACACTAAAGGAGCAGGGCTTTGATGAGGAGCATATTCAGTTCGAAGAGTACCTCAACTTGCGCTACCGAGGAACTGAGTCAGCGCTCATGATCATCAAGCCTACCAAAGAAGAGGCCCAACAAGAGTATGATGGTGACGAGTGGGCTTTTGGGAAAGCTTTCGTCAAACAGCACGAACAAGAGTTTGGTTTCACACTGCCAGACCGCGACATCATCGTGGACGATGTCAGAGCACGAGGCATTGGGAAGTCCTTTGAAGGGTTGGAAAAGAGTGTGGATCAACAGCTGAAGGAGATCAAGCCCAAAGATCTTCAAGGCGACGCAAAGCGTTACGATACACGCAAGGTGTTCTTCGAGGGTGGTCGGCAAGATACCTCTGTGTACAAGCTTGAAGACCTTGAAGTTGGAGATCGTTTGAAGGGCCCAGCAATCATTGCAGACGGCACACAGACTATCGTAGTTACTCCTGGTGCTACTGCGCTCATCATCAACACGCATGTTGTGATAAATATCGGTGAAACCGAAGATCAAGAAAAACAGATTGACACGAAGGAAGTGGATCCAATTCTTCTGAGTATCTTCGCTCACAGGTTCATGGCTATTGCCGAGCAAATGGGTCGCGCCCTGCAGAAGACTAGTGTGTCTACCAACGTCAAAGAACGACTGGACTACTCTTGCGCGCTTTTTGATGCAGATGGCGGACTAGTCGCAAATGGTAAGCTTCACATCTATGATATGCAACAATGCTAACGCACATATAGCACCTCATCTTCCTGTCCACCTTGGAAGCATGTCGACCTGTGTCCGCAAGCAAGCAGCCATCTGGAAAGGCAAGCTCAAAAAGGGGGATGTACTAGTTTCCAACCACCCTATGTTTGGCGGTACACATTTACCGGATATCACCGTGATAACGCCAGCATTCAGTGGTGACAACATCGTCTTCTACGTCGCCTCTCGCGCACATCATGCCGATATCGGTGGTATCCTTCCTGGTTCGATGCCTCCAGCTTCCAAGGAGCTCTACCAAGAAGGCGCTGCTATCAAATCGGAGAAGCTCGTATCAGAAGGCCACTTTAACGAAGAGCGCATTACTGAACTGCTACTCGATGAGCCAGGCCAATATCCTGGATGCTCTGGCACTCGATGCCTTAGTGACAACATCAACGATCTGAAGGCTCAAGTCGCCGCTAACCAGAAGGGTATTAATCTCATCAGTACACTCATGTCCGATTACGGCGAGGAGGTTGTCAAGTTCTACATGACCAGCATCCAAGCCAATGCTGAGAAATCTGTACGAGCATTGCTCAAAGACGTGTACAAGCGTTTTGAGGGCCAAGACCTCAGTGCAGAGGAATTCATGGATGATGGAAGCCCTATCCGCCTCAAGATCTCCATTGACCCGGAAAAGGGTGAAGCTGTCTTTGACTTTTCAGGAACAGGTCCTGAGGTTTACGGCAATATCAACGCCCCTGAAGCTGTCACTTACTCGGCTATTATATACTGTCTGCGATGTCTGATCAGTGAAGATATCCCATTGAACCAAGGTTGCTTGAAGCCAATCCACGTTCTCATTCCTAAGAAGTCTTTTCTCTCGCCGTCAGACAACGCTGCTGTCGTGGGTGGCAACGTGCTCACGAGTCAGCGCGTTACAGATGTCGTATTGAAAGCCTTCCGCGCCTGTGCCGCCAGTCAAGGCGATTGCAACAATCTTACTTTTGGTTTCGGTGGTACCACATTCGGAGAAGGGGCGAAGAGCGGAGAGAGAAAAGAGACCAAAGGATTCGGATACTACGAGACTATCGCTGGAGGATCTGGCGCGGGCCCCACATGGAACGGAACGAGCGGCGTGCATACCCACATGACCAACACCCGCATTACCGACTCCGAAGTATTTGAGCGCCGATACCCTGTTCTGCTCCGAGAATTCTCACTCAGACAAGGCAGCGCAGGACGCGGAATGCATATTGGTGGCGAAGGAGTCATTCGCGACATTGAATTCCGCATACCAGTCCAAGTCAGCATCTTGAGCGAAAGAAGAGTCTACCATCCATACGGTATGGAGGGAGGAGGCGACGCCGCCTGCGGTCTCAACATATGGGTCCGCAAAGTCGACAAAAAGGCCATCGACCAGAACTCAGACTCTAAGAAACCTACTGAACCTCAAGAGTCGGCTCCGCACGCACCCACGACGTCAAGTGATGTAGAGGCCCTGGAGAAGAAGGATGCTGCAAGTGACAAGAAAGAAGATGTGGAGTATAGGTATATCAATCTTGGTGCGAAAAACACGGCCAGTATGCGGCCGGGTGAGCGTATCATTATTCACACTCCTGGAGGCGGTGGGTGGGGCAAGGAAGGAGAGGAGAGTAGGCTGCAGGATAAGAAGGATCCCAAGGAGATCTGGAAGGGAGGAAGCGTGGCGGGCCGACAGAGTACGGCTGAGGCTAGTGCGTAGTGTGATATAGATATGTACGTCTAGAGTGTGCTGTTTAGTCGATATTGAGATTCAAAGTTTATGTCGTGCAAGAGTTCAGTGTTGCAGATGATTGAACAGTAGATTCACAAATGCCAAGATAATCAGGGAAGTTCTGCTTCATTGCACTGTCATAGTATCATTACCTATCATACTTTCCTTCAAGCATTTCAAACTATATAAGAAAAAAAAGGATCCGCCACAAAAAGACAAAACAAACGTATTCACCAACCCTACCCCTCAGCCTTCCCATCCCCCTCCCTCACCCTCACAAACTCCTCCCCCTCATAAAACCCAATCATATCCCTCCACCCGCTCCCCCACTCCTCCTTCATCCAACCCCCCTCCAAAACCCAAATCTTCTCATGCACAACCTTCAACCTCCCCTCTTCCTCTTCCTTTGGAAAAAACCCACCCCACTCCCTCTCCAGCTTCGTCGCCGGAAACGCCGAGTCCGGGCCAAACTGCCAATTCAGAAACGCTTGTTCCGCCATCAAGCAGTCATATTTATCCGTCTTGACGTAATTCTGTAGCAAGCGCTGATGCATGCGGAGGGAAGGAGTGAAGAGCATAGCGCCAACGTTGATATTGGGGTGTTCGGTGTTGAAGGGATCCTGCGGGATACCAGCGAAGATGTAGGGTTCGCAGACGGGGCCGTCGGGTAGAAAGTCGTCGAGATGTAATTTCTCGGGCACGCAAGTGCGAGGCTCTGCGAGAGTGAACATTTCGTCAAGGGGCGCTAGGGGGAAAGCGTCGGCGTCGAGGAAGAGGATGCGGCTGAATTCTGTTTCTCGCCACATGTGTAGTTTGGCGAAGAGGTCTTTCCAGCGGGGCTGTACGCCGGGGACGTTGGGGGACCAGGGGAGGGGCGCGAGTTCGCGGACGAGGGCGCCGGCGCCGGAGAGGAGGGCGCGCTGTTCGGGTGTGACGTAGTCGGCAACGAAGACGATGAAGGGATGGTTTTGGGTGCGAGATTTGGGGGACCAGAGGAGGCGGTAGATGAGAGAGTGGATGGCGAGGAAGTAGGGGTCTTTGAGTGACGCGTTGCGTGTTGCTAGGAATGTAGCGTAGGCGTAGGTTTCTGTGCCTCCGGGTACATAGTTGTGAGGTTTGTGGGTGCTGAAGCGTTGGAGGGCTGGGATTGGAAGGAGGAGATCGAGGTCTTTTTGGAAAGCATATTCAGGTTCTAGGACGGTTTGTCCATCTGGAGAGGGGTTTTCCAGCAAAGGAGGTGTCGTCGAACTATCGCCTTCTGAGACTCCTTGAGCCGGTGAACCATCGTCATGTAGGGTCACGTGCGCCTCGGCGTCCGTTCCTGACCCGGATGCATCATGAGAATGTGAAGAAGGTTTTAGATCAGATGGTAGTACTTCGATCCCGGTATTACTCTCTTTGGTATCATACGATGCATGGGTAACATGCGTATGCCGGTATTCACTGCGGTGCTGTGCAACCAGCAAGATTGTACCGAGGAATGCAATAGTAGCCAAAGCAATATTGTGCCGCCGCCTCATGGTGAAAGGGACAAATTGGTACTTCACGGGCGCTCTCCGACGTCTGATCAAGAGCAGATGGTGGTCGGAATCCGCTTCGTCACATGTGTTAATCGGAGCATGGACGCACATGCATGGGCACAAATATCCGAGGTTGCAGCGGGCACCAACGATATGCAGTCTCGTACGTACGCTGCAAGTTAGGTACTATCAACACGGTTACGGAATTGCGTCTGCAAAGGAAATTGATAGTCGGCGGTGTTGGTACCTGATTTGGTCATTGCCGACAAGAGGGCTAAGATCAGCGGCAGGGCAGGGACCATGGTTCTTCACTAGGAGCCTAGGCCCCCATGGGGAATGACTCGGCGAAGTGCACCTTTTCCAACCGTCAATACAACGGGCGTCTACACTGTGTCACATCCTGCCCCTTCAGCACCTGCAGTAGTGCGGCGTCACGTCACCTCCCGCGGAGTGGAGCTAAATGGTCACATGAAGCCGAATGTTCTTATTGGGATCGACAGCACGTGTGGAGAGCATCGCGAGATCAGGATTGCGATGAAGGATTTGGGGTCCAAGAATAATTCGTTCAACATTGATACTTTTCTGCAGCTGAATACCTTCCTATAGTGTTGAGTGGCTACGCTGGTGGCCCGGCTTCGTCTGTTGAGAAAGCGCCTTTTTGTAGAGCCAATTGGTAAACTTGACGCTTGGCTCGTCGACCAACCTTGTCACAACTTCTGCAAAATACAGTGTGATAGATAGGAGGATGGGCTGGAGTAACCAAAAAGCCAATTCCAGCCCTAGTGGGCCACTGACAGGCAGGGGAAATTTGTTGACCCACTCCGGTATTCCTTCGGCGTGAGCCGACCTCGTAAGGCCCACCAACGCATACAGTCGGTCAGCGACGATCCAGATAACAATTCCATGTACCAAGTAGAGCGCAAAAGACACGCGTCCAAGATACTGACAGAAGCGCGTCTCGAAAAATTGCTTGAGCCACGGCAAGCGAGGCACTGATGCGACCGCGAGGAATGCTGCCCAGAAGAGATAGAACCATTTTGCATCAAATACAGCTTGAGGCTTGAGATGCGATAACCAGATCCATCCAGGTGACTTGGTGAGGATAGCAGCGCGATCCGCGTCAGCTGCGTCAAAGGAGGGCACGCCACTGAGGTAGAGAGATAAGACAAACATGTGGAAGAAGATGAACTCCTTGAAGTTTGCCAGAGCGGAGAACAGTCGTGGAAGTTTATCCTGCTGTGCGAGCAAATCGAGGTCGCAGAGCAGCATTCCAGACATGAACATTGCGCCGTAGTAGCCGTCGACGATGTAGAGGAAGTAGAATATCAGAGCGACCTCGCAGCAGAGTCGGGCATTCTTTGTGCACCTGGAGAGTGCGGAGAGTGCGGTATAGATGATGATGGATCCTTTGAATTCAATGGGGATCGACCAGACGTGTGCATGGAACTGTATAGCAAAGTCATAAATCTCGGTGGAAAAGACAAAGCTGTAGTTTTTGAACATGCGGTACCACTTGATGAGGTCTTTCCAGTATGTGTCTTCCATTGGCTGCAAATCAACCCACACTCCACTCCAGTGTCGGATAGACATGAATGCGAGAGTTATCGCAATGACGGGCAGGAAAAGTCGCAGCCAACGGCGGAAGAGAGCGGAACCGATACTGTCTGCAGCACTGACAGCATGGCCGTCCTGGATCATGCGTAGACTTTTGAGGGAAAGCACATAACCTGATATGACGAAGAAGATGGCAACAGCAAAGTGGCCACCAGAGAAAAAGATGCGTACGAATGGTAGGGTTGCGAAATAGTGTTTTCCCTCGTAGCCGTAGGCGTGTTCAAAGACAGAGTTACCACGTTCCCCGTGAGCCCAGAGCTGATGGTGCTGTAGATAGACCAGGAGTGCAGCGAAACCTCTTAGGCCATCCAGCCACGCTGTTGGCCTAATCGGCTTGCTTTTTGAGGCCAGCCGTAAGGAGAGAAATTCCGGGCGTACTATGTCGAGGCTCCATTTGGCCGTTCGAACTGGCTTCCAGATTGATGGCGAAAGCTTGACCTCTTCAATTCCATCTTGGTCCAGCAACCCGTTATATTTAGCTGGCATTTTGGGGAGTAGAAAAAACGTAGATACGATTGAGGGGTCCCAGGAAATTGAGATGAATTCGAGCAATACTGGGTACTCGAAGTGACACTAGATATCCAAGATTGTAATAAAGTGGGCAATTGACGCGCAATTGCAGGATTTGGACAACTCGTCCGAAGCATGCCTGATTTCCTAGATGCACGCGATCAAGTCGGGATGATCCGGCAGCAGTATTAGGGCACGGACGACTTTGAGTGTGACATTGCTGAATCCGGCGACATGCCTCGAATATCTCTTACTCACGAGATGCAATGCGGGGGCTGTCAAGGGGCAGATACCTAACATGTCCAAGCGGCCGACGAGCTTGCAGGGGCAAATTTTATAAGCTTTAACCCACCCGCCTTGGTACCAGCGTTGTAGTACTAGCTTACCAGGGTTTACTCTTAGCCTCAAGTACACATGCGGGGTTACGTGCTTTTTGGTGAGGCTGCCCCTGCATGTGAAAAGAAATTGATAAGCCGAGGGTGAAGGCAAGAAGTGTATTGGTCGGCGTGGTCGCATGGGTATACTCTAGGCCAGGTGCTCGTATTTCCGGTGGTGTACTGAGGCGATCGATAATAGTTACGGAATGGCTGGGTCAAATTGGCAGGTTCCCAATGTTGTAATAACTCCAGCATGCGCACACGATCAAGGCCACCTCCGCCCAAGCTCAGTCTGAAGATTATGATGCGTCCAAGTTCCCCAATAGTGACACAATTCTCAGGCAAGCTCACCAGTCAAGTGCGGAGAGTCTTGCCTGCATATATTGCTTTGATCTTCCTCTTCTTATTCTTTGCCAACACCGAATTCTTCACAACCCCGATCCGAGCAGCGAGCAGATACAAGCGCGAGCTCAAATATCAGCAGCCACTGCAGCCAGTTGGCTCATTGATTCCAAAAAAGATATGGCAGACATGGAAAGTTGGTCCTCTGGGCTTTGAGCAGCGCGACTCAGACTCGGCGAAGACCTGGGCTCAGAAAAACCCCACATACCGGTACGAGGTATTGACAGATGACAACGCAAACGACTATCTCGAGTGGCACTATGGGCCACATGGCCTTGACCGAAAGGATCTCGTTGACCTATATCGGGAACTAAACATCACCATAATCAAAGCCGACCTGCTTCGATATCTCGTGATGTACGCCGAAGGTGGTGTGTATGCCGACATTGATGTGGAGTGCCTGCGGCCCATCAACAGGTTCATTCCCGAGCGCTACAACGAGCCAGATATTGACATGATCATCGGAGTGGAAATTGATGAGCCCGCATTTGCCAACCACGAGATTCTCGGATCCAAATGCAAGTCGTTTTGCCAGTGGACTTTTGCCGCCAAACCCCGGCTTCCGGTTATGATGCGGCTTATCGAGAATATCCAAGATTGGTTACACGAGCTGGCCAAAGCGAAAGAAGTACCTATATCGCAGCTCCACTTGGATTTCGACGAAGTGATTAGTGGCACTGGGCCGTCTGCGTTTACCAAAGCGGTCTTGGAACAAATGACGGCACAGAACCATGGAAACCCAGTCACTTGGGATCTCTTCCACAATCTAGCAGAATCGAGACTTGTCAACGGAATCCTCGTGCTCAATGTCGAAGCCTTTGCAGCTGGTCAAGGGCACTCCGACTCTGGCAACCACGGCTCTCGAGGTGCGCTAGTAAAGCACCATTATCATGCTTCGGGCTGGCCAACTCTTCATCCTCGACGAAACCACCCCATGTATGGCGAGGTAGAAAAGTGCAACTGGAAGCCAGAGTGTGTAGCAGAATGGGTGAGTAGTGTCACAGGCAGCGCAACTTTTGACAATGTACTGACCGCCACGAAGGACAAGAATGTAGCTGAATGGGACACGCTATCCAAGGAAGAACAAGACAAGCGGCTCGCCAGCAAACCAGCCCCTCACGGTGCACCAAAACTAGGAGTCTAAGTCTTGCTGCTGATCGGGCGATTTGACTCGTGTGTTCGTTCGTCTCAACGCTAGGGATGAGCGGAGGTCGGAAGGCAGTAGTGACATTAGGTCATAATTGTGGTTAGCTACAGCAACCGTAAGACGTGCCCGGGGCCTTGAGAGCGTCGGTAAAGGTGTTGTATTTCCCTATCATCCGAATGGAAGACACGGAGATGATCTAATAGAACCTGATCATAGAGGCAAAGTTGTGCAGAGGAAGGTCCGCACATACCCGAAGTAATGTAACCTAGCGCATGACGTAATGAATTCATCTTATGTAATCCCATTCCTGTCACCTATCTTCTGATACCATGTCCAAAGTTCAGGCATGGCCATCCGCTTACAAGTTTTTTCTGCCATTAACAAAACTAAAGTCGCGAGTTGAACTGCCGATATGCAACTTTGACAGAAAGAGCAGGGGAAGTAGGTTGAGCATAGTGCTAGGAAAGCGACATGTACGCCTGTTACTGCGCTTTGTTCCTGTTTAAGAAGAGTCTATCGAACGTACTCTAAAAAGCCATGATCAATTTTGCGTTGCCTATATGTCACCTAGCGAAATCAACGTAGAAGTCGCAGGAGGATGTGTACCCTAATTCAAAAAACTGCAAGAAACTCGTACATGAAACCATTGTGTCCATCCTCTCTCTCGTGTCTAATATTATTGTTGTTCTCATCATATCAAGACACATTTCACTAATGAAAAAAAAGGTACACACAAAAGTTAAATAACAAAGTTGCTTATTTCGCCGGAAGAGGTTTATCTCTGGGTATTAGGTTGATGCAGCCAAGAAAACTAACAAAAAAGATTCCTTCTTGTAGATCGAGCTTATCAAAGAAGATATAGTATAAAATGCTCGTGAACTTGAGAAGAATGAAGAAGATTGAAGAAGAGAGAAGAAGAAGAAGGTACAAGTATTAACAACATGCTGTCATCGGCAGCAGCAGAAATATACCTCACTCGATACCAGTGATGTGGAGACAATCAACCTGTTCTCTTTCAACACTAAGCCAAAAAAAATCAAAGCCACTAAACAACAGAGGCAGTGCTGTTTTCCGTTCCAAACAAGGGCCCAAGTTCCTGAACCCATACTACACCATCCTCGCCATGGTTGAATGGGGTACAAACATGGCCTCCCTGATCTAGGCCGAATGCTTGTAATATGTAGGGTGTTACCATGTTATTCCTTTTGACCTTCGTTGAGCACCAACTCAACAACGACCTGGCTCCTTTCATGGTACGGATGCTGCAAGCTCAGCTTCACTGTCCTGTTGTGCGATGAACCTCCGCTGAGCCCATCATCCAAACACTTGACATCACGCCCAGCAATCACTTGGCGTAATCTGCCGTTCTGTGCGTTGCGAATCTCAACGAAGTCGGGGTCAAAGAGCAACACATACGGTCCGTACATGGCAGCGCTCTTTGCCTTGCCGACAAATTCCATGATAACCGAGCGGGAGATGTCACCGTTCTTGTTGATATATACCGCACACTCCTCGTAGCAAAGAAGGAACTCTTGGTCTGAGAGGCGGAACATGCCCAATGGAACTTGGTTTTGTAGTCGCGATGCAATAGTGGCGACGTGTGGCTGTTTTAGGTCTGGTACCGACCATGGCTGTTTCTTGTCCAAAGTGAGTACCTCGAAGCCCTTTGCTGTGGAGATGGCGAGAGAAGAATGGAAAAGATTGATGGTGAAGCACTCAGCCGGGATGTAGAACTCATCGTACTCGCGGAAAAACTCAGTGCGGCCCGTTTTCCATATCCTGGACTTCTTCTCTGTGGATTTTTGGTAGACAGGCTCGAGGACCTTAAAGGTTGATGAGATTCCATCGCGCTTCTTGTAAAAGACTAGGGTCCTGTCCTTCATTACACCAGTGGCGAAGAAGCCAATGTCGCGCGCGCCTGACAGCTTTTGAGGAGCGCGTCGAGTCGAGTCGTTTGAAGGAGCTATGCCGCTGAGCGGGCATACAGCATCCAGGTGGTATGCAATCAAAGCCTTATCAGAGATGAGAAGCATCAAGCCGAACTGCTCGAGCACGGCAATCTGAGTTACTCGCGGTATTTGAATGGCCTGGATAGGTTAGCTTGGTTTTTCCAAGTACAGAGACATAACTTACCTTTGACCAGCCTCTAGGGTTATCAAAGTCGGACACGTATACTCCAATATCTGTACCAACCGCCACCATGTGTTTGCCATGGGGTTGGGTAAAGGCCGTGGCACAGTTGACCCTCGCTCGGCAGATGGGGACCGGACGGCCAACGTTAACGAAAAGCTTCTCTACTTCATCAACAGCCCGGTCCAAAGGTGTTCCCTTGATGGTTATGGCTCTTTGAGATGGCATAGCACTGTCGTATGCAAACGCAGCATCAGCCATCACTCGCAATCTGAAAGGCTCTGCGTTCTGGGCAAAGAGAGCCGCAGCGTGTCGTGTCTTTGCAATGATGAGCTTGTCACACCATTCGGCTCGGTTTTGTGCGCTTGGAGCATACAGGGTGTATGTCTCCTTGCCAAGATGCTTCACTCGGAACGGATATAGAACCTTCTCATCTTTGTTGGCGTCAATTGTTGGAGTATTGACAAGGGTCTTTCCAGAACCACTTGTATTTGAGGATCCAAGAGAGGAATTGGTAGTCACGTGCTGCAAAGTGCCTGGAGCAGGACTACCGGTTAGGCGTGCACCAGCTCCAGCAACTCGACCAGGGACTGCCGTGACTGTGGATATACCCTTCATTGTTGAGCGTACGACGGGATCATCATCTTCGCTTTCAAGCACGAGCAAATCCATGGGAATTGGCAGCCGGGACACGTCGTATTTCTCAGACTTGGTAACGCCATCCGCCTCTCTGAACGAGACTGTTTTCGCGAGCACGAGGTAGTGGTCGAAGAGTAGTGCGTGGGTCTCAAGCCAGTTGAAGCGGCTATTTCCCATTCTTTGCAGATCGCCTCGGAAGATCAGCTCTCGTCCAAGATGGTCCAGATTAAGCTCTACACGTTGCATGCCTGGTCGTAAGATGAGCTTGGCTTGGAGATCCGTGAGGCTGACTTTCCGGCCCATCTCAGCGACACGGGCATCGCACTCCAAAGTTACAGCCTTGATTTCATCTTTGGCGATTTGGAGATTCCTCTTCTCCTCATTATCGACAATCGAGTATTTTAGTACCGTATCCAGAAGCAGACCATAACGCTGCAGCCTGTCGATAGGTCCTTTCAGATATGTATCCCAACCAAGCTTGTTGGAAAGCTTGTTTTTCTGAGCTTCATCCAGAAACGTACGGAACAGTATGTTCCTGTCAGCCTCTTGTCGGACTAGGAACGATGCGTACGGAAAGGCTGCCGCGTACTCGATATAGGCTTGCTTGGCCTTTCGAATCCATTCTCTGAAGATGTCGCTAAACCCGACAATCCACGGCCCCTGCTCTTGCTGTCTATACTTAATCTGTGGGAGGAGATGGTCTTCGTTTGCCTTCCGTACGGCATCTACTTTGCTAAAAACGTCGCGGATGAATCGGTCGAGCTTTTTCGGGGGTATAACAGGAGGCTGGGATGCCTTTAAGCGGTCACGGTACAGATGGCGCAATACATCGAGTCGATTCATGTAGTTGTCCTCTCCCTGAACGATTTCGTGTAGGATATTTTGGCGCTCGATTTCCTTCTTGTTTGCACCCTCGATGTCCTCCTTTTTCAGCTTGAAGAAGGTAGCCCAATCCTCCGAACGGGGTGCAGCGGACGGTGCATGAAGGTCAATCTTCTTGAGCGTTCGCTGGCAGTGGTGTGAATAACATCGACCAGGAGAAGTGTGAGTATGCAACATGGGTGCGTAACAGCCCGCCCCTGTCAGCTGGAATATTACACCCGTCATGCTTTCCGAAGAGAACTTGAGCCATTCTTCTTCATGTACAAGAGTACCAGCTTTGTACATTTCCGCCACCACACGGCTACTCAAGGTCTCGGCATCGGCAATATTCATCGTTGGAACCTTGTGGGTGAAAAGTGCAATCAGGCCCTCCTGGATAGGGCCCTCCTTCAAATCATTTTCCCCCTCTGTCATGCTCTTGAGCCAAGCAATGATTGAGCTGAGCGCCCACGGCTCTGTGCACTTCTTGAAGTCGATGCTAGACAGTTTTGCAGGGTTGAAGCGCTTGCCAGCTGGAATTGTTGGCAGATCAATAGCTACGGCTTCAGTACTGACAGGAGTCAGTGTGTTGCCGTCGCTGTCCATGGCATTGCCATAAAAGGTATTGCGGCTACCCCGAGATCTGTGCCCTTGTTCCGCATCGGTCTTGGATCTCGGCAAGGGTATGGCATCTCGAGCGTTGCTGTGCTGTAGGAGAGAGGTTGAACGGGGGACGTGTGTACCGTTGGGCGATACCATGTGTATACCGTTAGGGTCGACAGGGTACGAGTCACGGGACGACGGGGCATTGCGCCAATACTCGTAAGATCCAGATCCAGTAGAGCTGTTGCTTTGGTGGTTTGTTCGCCGAGCGTTGGTGTTCACTGGAGGAGGCGGTAAAGGCCGGTTTGAGATTCCTGGGTGGTAGAACATGTCTGGTGGTTCGCCGGGCATGGCCGATGTTTGTGTTATGAGAGTAGAGCTAGATGCGATAGACGCGCTGTCCATGAGGGTGACCTCGTCACCTTCGTCGTAGCTCCGTCGTCGGGCGCTAGGCTCTTCAAGCCCACCAGTACCAAAAGTGTCGACACGCGCATTGTTCGAAAAGGACGGGAAGGGGTGAATCGAGTCGTACTCTTCGCCATAGGGCTCTGACCGTCGCTGCGAGCCTGATGTCGACAGTGAATAGCCACTTCCCACTGCTAGCTGACTTGGGTCTCCACCATAATTAAAGGACGGCATGAAGCCACCGCCATACGTACCCACATCCATGCCTACATATTCGGTATCGCTCGCACTTCCTTCTCTTGTGGGTTCTGTAGGCATTTGTGGTGAATGCACTGACGTGTAGTTGCTAAACAGTCCGCCACCACCGCTGGCTCTCCGGGCCTCATCGGCCCTCTCTTGTTCTTCAGCCATTTGAAGCGCAGCCAGACCAGCAGCGGCCTCGACATCACTCTCGTCGCTAGCGTATGTCTCACGCCCGGGGTATGTACCTCCTTGTCCACCATTCATACCATTGCGTCCGGATGAATGGCGCTCAGTGTGATAGTATTGACCGTTGGAGTGCTGAACATGAGTTCCACTGCCCGTCATACTCAAGACGTCATTGAAAAGTTCGTCCTGGTACCCATTCTGCGGTGTCAAGTACTCGTCACTGTCAGATTCGTGGGGTGGTGGTAGTGGTAGCGGTCGTGAAGACATCGTATTCGTTCGCTGGGGTGATCCGTGGGGCGGAACTTCAGGAGTCGGGGGAAGGGCGTTGGACTGGAAACTTCCGTACCTGTCATTGCGCTGTGAGCCATAGCCAGTATCATAGACTGGTGGAGAGGGCAATGGAGCATGCGAGGCACTCGACGAGTAGTACCCTGATGAGTTGGAGGCATGCGGAGAAGGTCGGTTGCCCCAATCGTCAGCGGGAAGTTGTGTGCTTCCAGGAGGCACAGGTAGTGGGGGCGGTGCAGGTGTGGTATAAGACGAGGCACCTCTCTGGACCGAACCTGCTCTCCCAAACTGCGACTGCTGGTATGAAGAGGGCGAAGGGTACGTGGCAGTTGGAGAGGTGGGGGAGAAGGCATAGTTTTGGTTGGCAGTATTAGTCCTGACGAGACTGTTGCTCGCATAGGCAGCTGGATTGTAGGGTTGATGCGAGGCCGTTGTTGAGACGGGAGGTGCAAAGGGTCTGTTGACGCCGCCGTAGTGCGAAGGGTTGGGTAGAGCGACAGGCTGTGTGTTGTAGTTCTGGGGGTTGTATTCGAGTTGCTGTCGCTGTGGTGGGTAGCCATAGCTGGCATTGGTGCCGTATCCACCAGCGGTAGGCGACATTGGACCCTGACCGATGTGCGGGGAGTTTACAGCGGCTATGAAGAGCTCGTCGTTCTGGCGCGCAGCCATGCTGTTGCGGCGCTCTGGCTGGGCATAACCGTAGCCGTAGTCTGAAACCGCGCCTGCGCCTGCAGTGCCTCCGTTTGCACCATCGTTTGGGTCGGTGCTCGACGAGGAGCGGTGGTAGGGGTCCTGGTATTGGCCTTGGGCGCCCACGTTGGAATGTGGAATGTTTGGGTTGTAGTAGTTCTGGCCGTTCCCGTAGTACGACATGGCGGCGGGCGTGGGCGAGAGTGGCTACGTGGGCGCAATGGGATGTGGTGCGGTCAAAAGCGTCATTCACGAGGCTACCTGGCGAGGATGCGCGGGCACCATGACCAGGGCCGCTAAGCTGACGGAGGGTCTGAGGGGGTTCAGCAGCCTGGCCGCGCAAGAGTAACGAGGAAGCACGAGGTGGTGCTACGACCAAGGGGAACCGTGTGGGTTCGCATGCGCTGGGCGCAAATGTCTGGGGGGCAAATGTGTGGGAATGAGGGACACGGGCAGAGCTGCCTGTCGCCCTGTGCGTTGATGGCAGCGGTCGGGGGGCAAATCGTCAAATGTCGTTTGCGAGGCTGTAGCGCGGGGAACGAGTCGCTCAGCGATGCTGGTGCAAAATGTGCAACAACGATCAATGTGTGCGTGTATGTGTGTGGTCGTGGCAATGGTGATGGGGGTTGCGATTGCAAAGAGGCTATGGTGCGCAACCGTCTATGCTGTTGCCGCGTATTTTCCCGGCACTGCTGTCGCCCGCGTATGTACTCCTAATCGTACCAGATGATAGGTGGTAGGTAGCCCATGTGAGCTAAGAGGAACCAGAGAGCGAGCAAGCCCCCTGGACTCGGGCCGCGACAGGGAAAGAGTCTCGTCGCTCTCTGCTACTGTTACCATATCACCACATGCGCTTTCGTGTTGTCTGAGCCGGCCAGCTGCAGTCCATGCTATGATATAGTGCGTGCCAGAATGCACGTCTGGTGTCAAGTTGACTGCGCCTCCTACACTCACGCTAACCCCACAGGCGAGCCATGCTGCCACATTCTGCGCCTCTCGCAACACCACCTGCCATATCCAAGGCTCATATGCCATGGCACCTGCCTCTACTCACCATGTGCTGTTTCTGCCCACTCCACTATGGGAATGAAACACAGAGTCGAAACCGCCCTTGTGAGTGCGGGGACGTTGCCGTTGAACTTTTCAAGAACACCAAAGAGGACATGGGGAACCCTGCCAAGGTCGAAAACAGACATCCAGCATGTGCGTGCGATACTCCCTCATTCAACTATCAGTTCTTGTGCAAAACCAAACTCTGGTCGCACGACTATCCGTATTCGCTTGGGATATGGAAATGCCCCAAGTTGTGCATTGGGCGTGAGATTGACTTCGTTGCCAAGTGCGTCAGACTTTTAGCATCGCGCTGAGCCTGCTGAGTGGAGTGGTGCTGCAAAGTTGCGGGAATGACACACTCCGAATCTGGAAAAAGATACCGTTTTTTTAGAACAATCCCGACTTGTTCACCAGCCCTAGCAATGTTCTCAAGAGATGTAGATAGCCTGGTACTCTGGTATTGGTAGGTCCTAAGGGAAAGCTCATGTATTCTGCAACCCACAAAGAGGGCTACGGTCGCTCTGGCGAATGGGCGGCAGTCATTCGTGCTGGCAGCTCTGGTGTGGATATTATTGCAACCGTCCAGCATAAGGTCAAGTATTTGTATCACTAAGCTGGGTCACATGTATAGTATAGTACTGCAGCCTTCGCCAGTCCTGGGCAGGAAAAAACAATGCAAACATCCGATGCAAGCCTTGCCTGTTCCGACCACGGCACGAAGCCCGTGTTTGCAAGGACATCGAGCAACAGACCAACAATGATGCTTGCTTTGAGAGGATGGTTCCGACAAAAGTCTATAGTACCCCAAGGTATTGCCGCCCAACACCATCATCGGGATGTGTTGAAGGCCAGTCACTCAAGACGCAGACATTTTTTCGCGGAAACTGTCGGGTCTCGTACACGAAGTGGATTTGTTGACGATCGATGTGGGAAATGGGCATGACGTGGACGTAACAATGTAGCACGCCATAGCCTTCGACACGCACACGTCTTGGGTTACCCCGCTTCCCCTTTATTGCCCGCAGGACCGGCATGGGCGACATCTGGGGTCGTCCGGAGAATGGGGTTACTTATTACCTTAGCGTAGGCATACCCAATCTCCAAACACTCCTTCTCATTCTGTGGGCCTTATGGAACTCTTGGCTACGGCTCGTTACCGCTAGCTGAGCAATCGGCACGATACACCTTGGAGGTTATTACGAAATGCCAAGCCTGGGACTTGTTTCGCTTCACACCGGCATAAGAGCAGCATTGTGGTTGCTGTGAACAGAACGCACATCTACACATCTCTTCAACGCACAGCATGGCAATGGCCATGGGGGTCATTTTTGAAGATTGGTGAGATTGATCGCTGGGCTAGATTGTAGCCTACTCACCACTTGACTCAGTATATTTTTTTCAAAGTGGATGCCGAGTCAGCATATACGACAAAAGCGACGTCGAGCATTGAGACGAGCACATGATTGAGTTTTTCGTAGTAATAGATTCCAAGAACGAGAATTTGACGGAACAGACACGACGACAAACACATTGCTGGGCTATCTGGACGAGCACGGACGTGGTGTGTGGCGTGCAGCCAGTCTACTTGCAGTGACATGTTGAAAAATGGGCTTGGCAGGTAAAGGCTCAGGCTCAGTGACGGTCACCTATTCCGGAGTAGGGAGCAGCCAAGGCAGGGAGATGTTGGCTAAGACAATGGCTGTTTGTAGTGTGCGGTGTGGTGTTTGGCATTTGCTGTGGTGCTGGAAATGGACTGGCACCAGGGCCCAGAGTAGCCATGTCCGGCTTGTGCAATGTGTGGCAGGCTGGCAGGCTGACGAATGAGGGATCACCTGACGGTGTTTATACGCAGTCTCGAGATGATAGGCGTACGCTGCTGCTGCCCGTTGCTCGGTTTCGCCGCAGTCAAGGCAGTTTTCTCGAATGCGCCTAGCGGGCTGGGTTCGGGAGCTAGAACGTTCGAAACAGTGCCCTACTCACGGCCAGGCAGATAACAGGTCCCGGGTCGACACTGACCCATGCACCTGCAGAGCCACGGAGACACCGGCTGTGTGTTCAGAGAAGAAGAAAAAAAGAGGTGTTGTGCTTGGCGCCCACGATGATGTTTCCCGGTGTTGTGCTTACTGGCTGGTGCTGGGCGGGCGGGCAGGCAAGCAAGCTAGAAGCTTACCTACTGTACATACTCCTAAGTGCATAGTTTGTAGTAGTAAGTATTACATACGTGCCATGATAACAAGGCTGACAGAGTTTGACGCAGGCGTGTACTGCGTGTGTACCATGACAGTGCACTGTTCACATAGGGCAAGTGAGCACGCAACGGCGGGCTGGCTTTGGATGTCGTCTTGTCGTGGGCGTGTGGCGATACCAACGGGTGGCTTCAGCAGCGCTAGCCCGAGTCAATGGGCAGCGCCGGCCGCTGAGTGCAGAGCGAGAGGGCCAGCTTTCTGACATGCACATGCAGACAAGTTTGCCGTTCACGCACGACCCGCGTGCTTAACGCGGGGCAACATGGCCGCGGCGGACCTTCACTGCCACCTGCACCTCTCACCTCTGCAACCCTGCAACCCTGCCGCCCAGGCCAGCGGGCTCCCAGTCCACGGTATCGCTCGTCTGAATCGGTGCTCGACAGTCGGTCCGCCTGGCTGGGCTGGGGAAGCCTGACGAGGGCGAGGTGCAGTCGGCGCGCCAGTCGTGGACAAATCACTCAACACCAGCCTGTCAGCGAATTAAGGATAGCCTGGAAACTTGGCTCGCTTTTGCCCAGCCTCCAGCCAAGCCCTCTCCGACAGGGCCTGTCCCACCACCCCATCCTCCATCGAGAAGGAGATGTCGGCAAGCAAGCCTGGCGCACCACCACAACGCCCTCAGCCGAGCGGCGCGCAGTGCCACACACGACCGCGCATTGGGCCTGAGCGCGCCGCCCTCCCCCACCACTCCACCAAAGCGGACGCTTGGCCGCCATGGGGTTGCTCGTATGCTGCAATCACGCTTCGCCGACAGCTTGTTATCAGTAGTCCCGTGGGTCGACTATTTGCTCCTCTCCGCCTGGTCGGTCTTATCACAGTCGGCTAATAATCACTATCTCTTGGGCCGCTCAGAGCCTTCACCCTGCCAGCCGCGCTTAAGTCCATGGTCTATTTGAAGCCAGCCAGCCCGCCCTTTCACTGACCCGTCAGCTGTGCCTTGGAGCTTCACTCCTTCAAGTTTGTGCCCTGCTAACCCCGGTGCGGCCCTCCGCCACCACTTGTGCGATACAGAAGACTCCCATTCTGCTATCCGCATCGCCATCGCTTGCCCAACATGGCCATCACAAACCGCAAGACAAACTCCTCCGACGGCGGCTCGGGAAGCCCAGACATTGAGTATGGCGGCAAGTCCGAGTACCAGACCGGTGATGTGCACGTCGACGCCGATGGTGTTGCTGTCCACACCGACAGCGGCCACCTGCACCGCGGTCTCAAGTCGCGACACATTACTATGATTGCCATTGGTGGTGCCATCGGAACCGGTCTCATCATTGGTACCGGAAAGGCTTTGGCCCAGTCTGGGTATGTTGTGCAAATCCCCAGCCTTGGCCAAACAGCTAACAAGTCTTCAGTCCTGCCTCGATCCTCATTGCTTACACTCTCGTCGGTCTCATCGTCTACGTCGTCATGACAGCTCTTGGCGAAATGGCCGCTTGGATTCCCCACGCTTCCGGTTTCGCTGGTTACGCCACTCGTTTCTGTGATCCTGCTCTCGGCTTTGCTCTCGGGTAAGCATTTCCTCCAAAGCCTTTTGTTCTTTCTTGTCACACCACTAACATCGCCAAGTTGGTGCTATTTTGCCAAATACATCATTACAACGCCCAATCAATTGACCGCTTCTGCTCTGATCATCCAAGAATGGAAATCCCGAGAAGAGGTCAATCCTGGTGTTTGGATCGCCATCTTCCTCGTTGCCATTTGCGCCATCAACTACTTTGGTATCAAGTTCTTTGGTGAACTTGAGTTCTGGCTCAGCTCCATCAAAGTCATTACCATTGTTGGCATCATTCTCCTCTCCTTCTTGTTGGCAGTCGGCGCCGGCCCTGGCGGTGCAACTGGCTTCAAGTACTACAACAATCCAGGTGCCTTCAGACCGTATATTGCTTCCGGCAGTGAAGGCAAATTTTACGGCTTCTGGAGCTCTTTGGTCAACGCCGTCTTCGCCTACCTTGGAACTGAGCTTATCGGTGTGACGGTTGGCGAAGCTCAAAACCCTCGCAAGACCATCCCACGCGCCATCAAGCTTACCTTTTACCGGATTCTCTTCTTCTACTGTCTGTCCATTTTCTTCTTGGGCATGCTTGTCCCGTACAACTCTCCTGAGCTCGCATTTGCCAACAAGGCCACCACTGGTGCTTCGGCCTCACCCTTTGTCGTTGCCATCAAGATCGCCAAGATTCCCCATCTTCCTACCATTGTCAACGCCTGCATCTTGCTCTTCACCTTTAGCGCTTCCAACTCGGATCTGTACATTGCTTCCCGTACCATCTACGGACTTGCCGTTGAGGGCCATGCCCCCAAGATCTTCCTCTGGACCGATAAGCGAGGTGTCCCTGTCCCTGCGCTGGCTGTTTCGGCACTCCTCTGCTGCACCGCCTTCATGAACGTTGCAGACGACTCCAAGACCGTTTTCGGCTACTTTGTCAACTTGACCACAATCTTTGGTCTTTTGTCTTGGATCTCGCTTTTGGTATCGCATATCTGGTTCGTGCGCGCACGCAACGCCCAGGGCATCACCAAGGATCAGATGGCCTACACTGCCCCCTTTGGTCTTATCGGCTCCTACATTGCCCTCTTCTTCTGCATCTTGATCGCCTTGACCAAGAACTTCTCCGTCTTCACCAAGGGCTCTTATGGTTCGTTTGATTACAAGAACTTCATCACCGGATACCTTGTAAGTCTTTTTCATGCCAATGGCAATCTTCCTTTTGCTAATATGATTCCACAGGGAATTCCAATCTATCTGATCTGCATCTTCGGCTACAAGTTCATCATGAAGTCCAAGATGGTTCGTCCTCACGAGGCCGACTTCTACTCCGGCAAAGCCGAGATCGACCGCGAGGAAGAGGAATTCTTGGCTCATGCCGCAGCGAAGAAGGCAGCAGGCGGCCGTGACGGCAGCTGGTTCTACAAGACGTTCGTTTCTTGGTTGCTATAGATGGCATTTGAGAGCGATGTTTCCAAGCCTTATATCCCACATGCTTGTGTGCTTTATGCTACATATCAGGATTAGATATGCTTTGAATGATTTGTATGAAAAAAAAGTTTCCATAGTTAATAGACTCTATGAAGTTGAACAAAACTTGTCAATCTGTAAAAAAAAACTTTCAATTCGTCTTACTTTGTAAATGAATGATGTATACAAAAGCCACCTCAGCAGCTTTTCATTTGAGCTTTCCAATGCTCACTCCCGGCAACCATGGAAAGAATTTCGGTATAATTCCGAAAAAAAAATCCACGAGTCAAGCTAAACAAAAAAAAAGATATCCAAGTACCCAAACTCTAATAAATCATTTTAATAAAAACTCAAATACCTCACACCTCCCTGCTATCATCACGTGCAAGAAAAAAATCAATCAATAATGACATACGCGTGTCCCCCCCCCCCCCCGCTATGCCAATTCCCAGGTTGCCAAGCCCCCGCCCCGCACTCCACCAAACCTTTCCCGCGCAAACAAAAAAAAACAACCCACCAGAGATTCAGCTGCAGTCTCAATAAGCTCACAGCCCAAGCCTTCTGCGCCGACGAACATTGGCATTGTCTTATGCGTGCATAAGCAAAAGACGAGAATGGGTGGCTGTCTCTTGGGATTCCCACCGTCATTGCCGTGTTTGCCGGGTGGGAGGAAGGGACAAGACGGGTAGGACGGCAGTTGTTGGTTATTGTGTCGAGGGTGGAGCGTGGGCGGGGGTGGACATGTGTGAGTTGTAGAGTGAGATAAGTAGTCCGTGATAGTAAGAGGTAGGGGGGAGAATGAGTTTCGGGCTTTTTTTTCGGCGCTTTTTTTGGTTATCTTCTTTGTTCAAGTTTTTGGTTTTTTTTTGGTTTTTTAATTATTGTGCAACAGGGGTTGTTGCTTCACCGGTTTGGTTGTGGGTGTCGCGAGGCGGACTTGCGGTTGGTGGGGTTTGCCTGGTTTGCCTTGTGAGCACGCGTGTATAAGGCTGACTTTTCAGCTTGTGTGTGCGTGTTTGCCTTGGGTACATGTGCACCGGAGCGGAGGTTTTTAGGGCGGCGCGGGATGCTTGGGCTGTAGTCATGTGTGATGAGATGGTGGTTAGAGGACTATGTTGGTGGTCGTGGCAGTGGTGGCTATAATTGTGGTAGGGGCCTAGAATATGGCTTTTCGGCAAGCTCCGAGTTGATGGAGAACTGGGCGTCACATATGATAATGTATTTTTGTTCGGAAGACGATGTGATGGGTTGTGCTTTCCTCCCGCTTTCGGACGTTTCCCTTTTCAGACCATGTAGTTGTGACAAGGACAACCTACCTTCCCGTCTAGCATACTCCATCCGTTGTACTGTCCAAGCGGAGCAGGTAGATTCACACCTTCAACAATACTTTTACACCTATCGCTCATTCTTTTGTCTAGACTCGACATGTTAAATACAACCTCTCTTGTAAGGCAGCATGGGCACAGACAGAATTTCACCAAAACAGGACTGACCTCCGTTGATAGCATATTACCACACCAATTCCATTCAGTAGGACGAGAGCACATGGCTTCTGATTCCTCTTGGCTTGCTCAGCATCTTCATTCTGCTTCACGATGTTCGCTGGTGTTGGAGTGAACTTGGACACGAGAGCATCAGCATCAGCATCGTCAGTAGTCCTTCTATGAGTCATGTACCATGATAGCCCTGATATCTGTTAATGAAGCGATGCTTTCTTTTTTTTTCAACCACAGGACTAGAAGGGGTGACTGGGTTTGCAAATAAGAAAAAGAAGCTTACATGAGGGAAAAGGGCACGTCCGAACTTGCCCCTTGCTGCCCTTTTTGTGGGGCAAGACAAGATGGCATTGTAAGTTTTTGGTAAGGCAATTCGGGCTTATTCGAATGGCCTTTGCTTCACAATTTATCTTTTTTGCGTTTGTAGGGAAAAAGAAAGGGAGTATAAAGTGCAGTTGGTGAGATGGGTGGTTGTTCTCGACATCTCTGCAATTACTCATATCATCATTCACATTGTGGCGGCTGAAACTAAGATTCTATCATCATTATTTTGAGAACTTCTGGGATTTGCGTTCGTAAAGGAATACCTGTTTCTTTACCAAGGGAAACCGCTGTTCAATTTACCGATATCGAGTCTTAGGCAGCCCGACCACAACACTACGCACAACAAGACACAAAAGCGAACCTGCTCCTTCCACTATCCAATAACTCCACTTGAATCGATATCGAACCATGGCTTCATCGAAGAGTCGTCTGGATCAATACTACAATAGTAGTACACATGCACTTGTACCCCCTCAGTGCATCGCTACCATCACCACCACTTCCACGGCTCCAGTCACTCACAACTCCTCTCGATACACTCCAATGAATCTCGTCCCTTACTCTAGTGCGGTAACCGATATGTGGGTGTGTAATGAGTGTGGGGCTGAAAACAATAATTGGGTTGAGCGTTGCCCGATTTGTGGCGAGGGATGGAGACCCTAGAAACAAAGGAAGAGGCGTCTCTACCTTTTACTGTTGTCTCCGGGACAGAGAATGATTGAATGGGAGTATGCGATTCTGGTTTGGGAACTCCAAGGGGATGAAATATAGGATTGGAGGTTACGATTAGGATTCTTTGGTCTACTGCTCACTACGATTTCGACTTCATCTTCTTGTCTTTGTGGGCTGTTTCTCTTTTCTTGTAATGTCATTCGTTATCTTCTTCTGTGTTACCATCCTACCTTAGATTTGACTAGACTAGATTGGGCGTTCGCTACGCATATTCTTCTCATCTATCAACTTATATCTTTCGTTCTGGCCTGATCCTGCTCTTCACCATTGATTCCAGGTTTATTTTATCATGCATCATGCATCAAGATGTCCCAATATCGACTGAGACCTCGGTGCTTATTGTAGTTTTGGTTTAGTAAGGCGACAAAGCCGATACAACATATTCCCCCACTTATAACTGAAAGTGGGTCAGACCGTGAAATTCGTCATGACTATCAAGAAAGATAGAGAATGCCATAGGATCGGTTGTCCGGATGGCTGCGGCTAATCTCGATGGCGTTGTGTTTTCTTTTGCTGTTCCCTGGTGGTCTTTGCTGACTTGTACTAGCAACAACATCCAACGTAAACATTTGGGGCTGTACAGTGCTGCCTTAGGCCTAGTTGAGCTGAAGTTTGAGTAATCGCATTCTACTGTTACCTGGAATTCGGGTGTCATTAGCGTTGCACTTGTGATCGATCCAAATGTCACAACGTACACGCTGGCGTGACACCAAATCCGAGAGTTTCACCATGGAACCTTCTTACACGTCGCGAGATACGACGTGCAGTGTAACCTGATCTGGCCAACTTCAATAGTCCTGTATGCCCGTTTCGCCAGTCAAGACTTTCTCCTTCCCTTCTCCATCGGAGTCAAAATCGCTTTCCATACTCTCAAAATACGCGTCTTGTAGGTCCCTCTCCTGCTCGGGGTCATCGTACTTGGGATTGCCATCCACGAGTTTTGCATAGTCAAAGTCGTCGTCTCCGCCTCTTAGGAAGCGCTGTGTCATCTCGTCTATCCACCAGGCCTTGCCCTCCTCCTTGGTCATCGGTATATCGTCCTTGTCCTCTTCTATTATCTCACCCTGTGGCCCGCGGGTATATGTAAAAAGCGAATTGGGGTCTGGTTGCGACAGCGCATCCTTCTTCGCCTCAGCGCGCCACAGGTCTGTCGCCATCTGACCGGAGAAACCCTTCTTCCGGCCTTCGGCTTCGCGTTCAGATGCGGTTTGGAAGCGGCGGATTAGGCGATCGTAGAGTAGAGGGTCGGCGAGCTCGAGAGAAGAGTCGGTAAAGTACTCAGGATGTACTTCGAGGTAGCGTTTGCGTCTGTTCTTGGCCTGGAGGCGTTGCGCCCGCTGGTCCTGCTGCTGTCGCATCTGGTCGCGGAGAAGAGAGTAGTCTACGGTATCCTCCATGGCGACGTCTTCATTTGCGCTGGTGGGTATGATGTCGTCGGCCTCGGGATCGTTGTGCGAGTCTGCGGGGTGCTTCGCAGCTTCGGGCGCATTCGCAGGTCGTAGAGCAAGAGGCGCCATTATGGGCGGCGAAGTCAGATATGGCATACTACAATGTCAAAATCCGGCGAATGTCTTTCTCCTGTAATCCAGCACGATGCATGGAGAGTGAGGTGGGCGCGGGCGCAAACCGTCCCGTCATGCTTGGTAATGACGCCACAAACGTGCGCCACAGGAAACAGGGTCCGCAGGGTCCGTCTAGTCGAAACACGCCCAGTCGAAACAAGACCGCCTTAATGATCGACCGTTTCATTAGGCCCGAAGCCAGGAACAGCTGGCCTCCTTGGTTATTAACTTCAACGTCTTCCCAATTCTTATCCTTCCTCATTCTCTTCTTTGACCCTTGTGTGTCGTCATAGTTGCCCTTATTTTCTTGTTCTTCTCTGACTAGATTCGTTGTGCGGATATACGGTCCGTCTATAGTGGGAAAAGAGCTTGGAACTCCTGCCCCATTTACGCGATATCTGGTCTTTTTGGACTGTACATATCTTTTCATTCCGTGGTCGTAACTCATCACCTTTCTTTCCCTAAGATTGTGTCTTACGCAAAGAAGACATTTTCACATCTTTCGCCATGCCTTCAAAACAAAAGACACAGAAAAAGCCAAAGGCTGAAAACAAAGCAGCACCACAGGCGCAGAACGCTTCAGCATCAACAGTCCTTCTGAACGTGGGCCGAGCAGCAGCACTTCTCCTTATCGCCGGTTTCGCTTCTCCAGTCTCTCAGCTAAACCTGTCGCCCGTCTATGGATCCATTCCTGCATCGCTGCATCACCAGCGGACCATGACTATTGTCGCTGTTGCAGCTTTGTTGGTCCGGCGAGGACTCAAGAGCTATGTATCCGCAAATGTGTCCCAGTACATCGCTGTAGTTGCGTACTGGACCCCCGTCATACAGTTTCTGCTCTTCCCATACAGTGAAAAGATGGGAATTGAGTATGGGCCCATGGCCATTGAGCTGTTGACATACTTTCCATTGCTTTTCTTGTCAATCTTCGCTGCTGCCGATCTACTCGAATGCATCGATATCAGCGGCTTGAATCCCTCTCCGTTGAAGGAGATTGTTATTCCTACCGCTTCGTACTTTGCTGTTTCCACCACAGCCAAGATCAGCAGCGCTCTCATCCCAAGCTTCATCGGCACATCGGTCTACTTCACTCGCATTGGCTTTCAGATGCTACTCGCATCCGCGTCTGCCTTCTTCAGCCCCTCGCGCGTCATTCTGCTTGCGTTCCCTGCTATCTTGCACACACTTTGGACCAACCCGCACCATCCGTCAACTCACGGATTCCAACTTGCAAACTCGACTCTCCAAGCAACGCAAAACTACACCCTTCTTGCTCGACAGGAATCAGTCACTGGCTACGTTTCAGTGGTCGAAAGCCAATCTGAAAGTGCCTTCCGTCTCCTTCGATGCGACCACTCCCTTCTAGGTGGAGAATGGCTCGTCACTCCAGAGGCATATGCCAAAGGCCAGCGACAGCGCGAGTCCATCTTCGCCGTCTTCGTTTTGCTCGAAGCCGTCCGACTTATCGAGCCCCCCGTTGCATCTATCCCAGCTATAGACGAGAGCAAGAAATCCGCCCTGGTCATTGGTCTCGGAATCGGCACTGCACCCAACGCCTTGATTGCTCACGGTCTCAATACCACCATTGTCGAACTCGACCCCGTAGTCCACCATTACGCAACCAAGTACTTCAACCTCAGCCCTAACCACAATGCCGTCATTGACGATGCTACCTCCTACGTGGCCGAGAAGTCCGTCTCTGCCCCCGGAAGCTACGACTACATCATCCACGACGTGTTCACCGGCGGCGCAGAACCCGTATACCTCTTCACCACCGAGTTCATGCAAGGACTGTACAATCTCCTCAAGGACGACGGCTTCGCAGCCATCAACTATGCCGGTGACCTCACTCTCGGAAGCACGCGCTTGGTCCTCAACACCATCCACGCCATTTTCCCTGCCTGCCGCATCTTCCGCGACTCCCCCGCCTCCGAGGAGCGCAATGACGGCGACGCCGATTTCATCAACATGGTCATCTTTTGCGTCAAGAACGACCATGGTCTCGGAAAAGAAGGAATTCGGTTCCGTAACGCGAAGCCTGCTGATTACCTGGGTAGCATTGCGCGTCGCAACTTTTTGCAGCCGCAGGAGAATCTCGAGGTCAAGTATGAGTATGTGCCCAAGGAGAATGGGGGTAGGGTCATGGGGAATGCCGATGTGGGCGAGTTGGAGAAGTTTCACAAGGATGGCGCGGTTAGTCATTGGAAGATTATGAGGACTGTGCTTCCTTCTGGTGTTTGGGAGATGTGGTAGGCGTAGTTTGGGTTTTGTGGTTCTTTGTGAGAGGGAAAAGTTAGAGTTGGGGAGATGAGGAAGTCAGGGGAAGTTGCACGTGGGATTATGTCGTATATAGTTGCATAGACGGTGTTGTTATTTGCAAGAATTAGCGTATTCTTACTAGTTAAATACCGTACAGCTTCGACAAATTGGACTTTTATCTTTTTCGTTTCTTGTTCAACTCCCTTCACGTCTAATCCGAAAATCTTTATGCCAACTTTTAACAAGTACTAAATCACTGAAGAGAGGACTCACATTCCTGTGCATCATCGCAGGTAATTTAATACAGTAGTTCCTCATCAAAACAGCTGAATCAGAGATGCAGAGCATAACGCTTGAGGATTTCAGTGTGTTGAATGTAACAATTATCGCTTTTTTTCCTTAACTTTAAAGGCAATTTTGAAATCTCACATGAGTGGACTGGCGATAAACGATTTGAGTATTCATTGAATAGCCAATTCATTCCTCATAGTATAGAAGATGCCAATGATAGGGTTGGTCTGTTCCAAATCTACCGTAAGTTATCCATATTCCATCTTCGTTCAAAAAAACTCAAACGATGTACCACCGTGGTCACATGATGAGTAGCACTGACTGAGTTTGATAAAATCCAGAGGAAACTTATGGTACCGCTGTTTAGACAGCTCCACAAGGTCATATTTTTGGCATACATATTTCGTCATGAATTGTGAGAGGACTCATGTTTAACAGGATAGTACTCTGTTGGCGATTCTCGGGACCGGGGAGGCTGAATGGAGATGCTACTAGTAACTTTACGATGCGAATAGCACATAAGAGTTGAAAAAACTAGATGATGTAAGAGTACGTATGTCAGAGATTGCTCCGACAAGCGGTGCTCATATAGTGGGATGTATGCTGTGAATTAAATCTGGACTTGGTAACAATGTAGGGGATTCGGACAGGTAGGTACAAACGATCTGTAGAATCCTGGGGCTCTGAATAGCCTGAAAGCCCTTCATTTGATCTCTTCTTTCAAGCCTGAGACACCGCGTCGGAATCACAGAGTTTCATGCAGACTTACTAACTTCCTACACCTGGTTCATCTCACCACAGCACGATTTTTTGGCCGTTCCTCTCAACATCGCAAATACAGCACTACCTTTAAAATTCTCTCTCTATGCTCCTTTCATCAAGCTCACTTCGTCAACTTTAATTACCTACTACGCAAGTATACTACAGCAGCACAATTACAAGTGTCGCTATGAAGTGTTTGCAGTGCAAAAGGCCTAGTGGATATAGAGTGCGCAGTCTCGTCATGAGAAATTAGGCAAGAAGGTATATAAGTAGTTGGCGCAAAACTAGTTGAGATTCTATCTCGCGGTATGACAGACGTGCCAGTTCAAGTACACCTTGGGCTATGAGGCGAAGTAAGATTTGGTACTGGGAAGTACTTCATAGAATATGTGTGAGAATCATGTTACTTAGCTTACAAGTAAAGAGACCGGGACCGAGGCCGAGACTATACTGATCTAACCACTGTATCCTTGAAAAAAGGAAAAAGAATCCATTCTAAGTTAGATATCCGCAGGACGATCTACAGCGTCAGAATCGGTAGTGCCACCAATACCCCAGCTCAACTAGCTGCCTGCGGGGGGAGGTAATGTGGAGATGGCAGATCAGTCCAGCCGATCAATAAACGTACGACTACTAGTAAGTAGAGCTGAAAGCCGTAAAAAAGTCACTAGCCACATCAAACCCGGTGACATATCGCTCCATAGTCACACCCCCAAACCAACCCAAACACGACAACTCCTTCCGAGAAACCACCACACACACACACCTCTTTACCTCCGAGGCCGAAACTGCACTCTCCCCCAATCCCCGTCCACACACCCCCACGGACCCAACCCAAGCTATGCTTCGCTCACATCGGTCCTACCTATGCTGGTGAAAACCAGGAAATCCATCATTTTCCAACGCCCGGAATCTGCTGATCGGTGAGTACGTAGTCATAATACCCACGGGAACTATACCACGCTTTGTGCAACGCGGCCGTAGGCCCAACCATCCCAGAAAACCCGCTCGCACTCCTTCCCGCGTGGCGCACGCACGCACCGCACCGCACCGCATCAGCAAGCAAGCAAGCAAACAACAGCGGACGCCCTACTACGGAAACGCCCGGCTTATCCCACTAGAAAGAAAACCGAAAGGAAAAAAGGGGGCAACCGAGGAAAAATACGCTAGTAGGTTCAGCTTTACCATCACGTCACCTCAGCCTGTGCTCTTTCAGCGCCCTTTGCGCAAGAGAGAAAACATTCCTGATACTCTCTGTCTATACGCCATTATTCCGGTGAAAAACCCCCCCTCCCCACTTCCCTCTTCATGTACCCTCAACCTCTGAATCAATCACACATTGCCCGCGTATAATCTCTCCAACCCCGCCCCATTTTCGGGCCCTTGCACGCATTCCTCATACATATCCCCTTCTTCACCGGACACCCGACCTGAACGCCCCTCCCTCCCCTTCCCCCGATAGCCACATTCAACATCACATGCCACACGCTACCCTTCTCCAAGCCCCAATCCAATCCAATCCAATCCAATCCAAACCCGACCTAGCTCCTAGCTCCACACACACACGCAGCATGCAACATGCATACATGCATACATGCCAAACCCGCCAACCTAAGGTGTTAATGCACCAGACTTCCGGGTAGTGTACTACGTAAAGCGCGAGAAGGCAAAAAAAGGTAAAAAGGTAAAGTGTGTAATAAGCCTTTTAGTTTACACGGCTTGATCGCGATAAGCGCTGGCTGGGCAGAATCTTGATTTCTCCTAGGCCTTAAATGGTCTCTTGTGCTACGCTTGTGCTACGCTTGGGCTGCGTGGGTGCGTGGCATGTGTGGCATGTGTGGCATGTGCGATGCAGGGGGGGGGGGCGTGTGTGGGTGTGGGTGAGATTCATACATGCATGCGTGCGTGAATAACTTGGAACCTATTACTACATACTGTGTAAAAGAGTGAAGGGGAGAAAGAGAGAGAGAGAGAGCGGGAAAAAAGGCAGCGTGTTTAATCGGCGGTTGGTGGTGGATAGACTAGGGGTTGTTTACTGTATGCGAATGCGATGGTCAATTGTTTCTGGTTGGAGAAGATGGGGGGAGCTGAGAAAGTGTGATTGAGGATGCATGTTTCTGGATCGTCGGGGTTGGGGACACGTGTATTGTGCGGGATTTACGGGGGGGATGGATATGCGTTGCTGTGTGCCGTTTTGCTTGAGGGATGGAGCGTGCGCTGCGTTTTCCCGTATGTGTGCGTGTAATATGTGAGGGGGAAAAAAGTAAGAACAGGCGGATGGGTATAGGATACTGCGGACAGGAGGGATCGTGGCATGTGGGGAAGACGATGTGCCCCGTTTGAGGGCCGCGCCGCGGGGGGCTCCAGGAAATAAGGTTTGCAACGTTGTACCGTACGTTTGTCTTTTGCTTCTTTGCTTCTTTGGTTGCGTTGCTTTTTGTGGCTTTGCCATGTTTGCGGGTAATCATGACAGCTGAAATGTTTGCAAATTCGGTGAGGCAATTTGTGCAAAAAGGCATCGGCATCTTCGTTTAGGCTGACACGTCTGCAGTTTCTGCCTTTACCGTATTCAAGTGCCGTTGTACTATTCGCTCCACGATACGCGAAAATACGAACCATTTACGTGAACACGACTGGTACGGCTCTTCCCGGCATCCTTCTCTCCTCGGTGTACTCTAGTTAGCGACAAAATGAGGGCACGCGACGCATCAGGAAAGAGAGAGGCACAAAAATGACAGGATTGCGCAATGGACGCCATGGTGCGCCTCGAGGCGAGTGCGGGAGAGCGGGAATCGGAAAGGCGGGCAGCGGCGTGTTTTGACCGCTATTTTCCTCTTGTTTTCCGCATCTTGGTCGACCTGCAGGCCGGACAAGTCGCGTGATGTGACCAAACGGTGTGCATTGGGGTTTGCATTGGGCGGTGGAACAGAACACATGAGTAGGCAAAAAAGTGGCTTGTAAGGCTTGCCAGATTACTTTTTTTTTGCTAGGTACCCCACTGACGTTGATAAGCGTCAGAGGCGCTAACAAGGCGATATGCAGGGTGTCTTCGGCTTTGCTGGATTAACATATCCGATTTGCTGACTGTGCGGGCTGCGTGCTGATACTGCACGAGTGCAAGTGTGTACTACATTTGTATGGTGTACGATAGGTACCGCGTCAGTTGGTCGCATATTCCTCTTGGGGAAACACGAGCAGCACCTCGCTCAAGCCTGCCACTTACTCTCAAGTGACGTCGCCAACGGATCGACCTTGAACTAATTCTCCTCCGCCCCTCCTCACGCCCCGCTTTTCGAATTGCCCAAGAAGACGTTGCGGAAAGAAAAAAAACACCCCCCTCCAGGCGCGACACGCGGCCCTATCCCCATGCCGATATTCTGGCCGCAGCCTACCATGGCACCCACGTTGTCACTACGAGACATCCGCTTTGCTCGTCAGATGGGCTGCGGTGCCAGCCCGCAAGTAGCTCCGTTTTCTTAGGTGGAGATCCTCCACCTCTGTACTGAAATGCAGTCCCATGCCTGGGCCGACACAAATCTAGATCTCGCCCCGTGATTGGGCCACACCACCCTGGACCCAGCGATACAGCGTGTTGACTCTGGCTACCGGAGATGGATGCGTCTAGCGAAAAATTGCCAAGCTGGTACGGCAGCCAGTTGCACATGTTGACAAGGCTGGTGTTGGCTGGGCGCACACCTCGCTCCTTGGACTGCTAAACGCTCCTGCCCTTTCAAGTCACGCCACCTGTTTCTTCTGCCCGTCCAACTCTCACGACATGTGTCCCAATCCTGTTCCCATGCTTGCTGAGACGACACAAACAATCAATTGTCCTGCGCCAACGCTTGTGCCGC
>NW_006911431.1:0-65622 GCF_000523455.1 Bipolaris oryzae ATCC 44560 | reverse complement strand
ATTAGACGATAAGCTATATAAAGAAGTGGGCCAAAGAAGACATATGGGCTAGGGAGACCAAGATTGAGCATAGGAAGTGTAAAGCTAGACTAGCGTTAGCAGCCCTTTCGGCTCGGCCGCCGGGCGTAAATAAATTGTGTGTGTGTATTCATTTATCAACCCGAGCTAAGGATATAGCACTAAGATTTGAACACGGGGTGCGGGGACCCCGGATTGTGAGCCTGTCCACAATATTTCCCTTGACCTGGCTTGCAATTCGCGGGGAAAATGACGTACAGGGTTGGTGACTCGCATGATGCTAGTTCGCATGGCTGAGGCTGGATCTTTAGTCGGGGTAACATAAAGCTCCTGGCGTCAAGATTTCGGTCTTAATCCTCCCGGACAGCAGAAAATGGGTCACAAATAGGTAATTCGGTAAATAACTTTAGGCGAACACATGGAAGCGTCAGGGGCTGATATCTACTGCTGTATACCAAGTCAATATACTATTATCCACCGTTGTTCTGTATCGTCACATGTTTTGTGCGTTGTAGAATTCTATAACATCTGGCATGACACGCGTTGTTAATTCTGTAGTGGCTTTCCGCCAAGGCGGTAGTACCGGGGATGAAGTATGCTTTACTATTGACTCGGTATATTTTGTTCCTGACATGTGGCCTTGGTATAGGCTTTGTTCTTTTCTCTTTCCCCACAGTCCGCTATGCCCTATCTGCATTCGTAACGGATCCCCACAATGCGTTAGAGTGACGCAACGCGTGATGCCAATTAAAGCCTAGCTCGCCAGCTTCGCACCGGTAACTGGCCGCTTGCGGACCCAATCCGAACTTGTGCGTATGCGTATGCGTATGCGTATGCGTATGCGTATCTATGTAGATCTCTTGAGCACGAGATCGATTGGCGAATCGTCCTTCTCCCGAATGTAGTAGCTAAGACCGCCACCAAGAGTCTCAGCAGTCCGTTGCCGAGGTATGCAAAGCGGTTCGCGCCTGGGTCGCTTGTGAACTTCCAGTCTTTCCATTGCGGGTCCCGCAAAGCTTCGAGGTACTGCAGAGTAGATCCGGGCCACAAAGCGATGACCTTACCAAAAGCTGACCCGGCCTTATGCCAAGAGCGACATGACTCGACTCAGATGCTGTCCTTCCTCCATTTATCTTTCCAAGAATCAAAATCGGT
Organism: Bipolaris oryzae ATCC 44560; assembly: GCF_000523455.1. Lineage (NCBI taxonomy): Eukaryota > Fungi > Ascomycota > Dothideomycetes > Pleosporales > Pleosporaceae > Bipolaris > Bipolaris oryzae. The sequence continues at coordinate 64,449 of NW_006911431.1, read as the reverse complement.
GACTGCACTGCGACAAACCTCCAAAGATCGGAGCTTCTCCTTCTGGAACTTGAAAAGGGGTTGGATCATATATTGAATCTCCGCCTCGATGCAGGTCCGGACAGGCCCGTTACCGACGGGTAAATTAGGACCAAGCGTAAAAAAGTCATTTGGGCAGTGATCAACAGCGATCTCAAGATATACCTGAGGCTCATATAACAGCCATGTTGATAAATTGCAATCACACCTTAGTGGGGCTTAAACGGCGCATGCAAAGATTGAAACTTACCTCTCCACACATTCTCGAGCTGGCGACCTCGGGCGCCTTAGACAGGAATCCAGGGCTTAAACGTCGTATCAAACCCAGTAGCGCAGATGGGGACATCCACTGAGCACTCACCCTCGCAGTCGCTACACACGACGCCGGTTGTTATGATTTTAGTAATCTCTCAAAACTAGTATTTGCACACGGTCGTCTCTTAGGGATTCAAGGTAGTCTGTCCCGTGCGTAAGCCTGCGGCACCCGACGGGCCGCTCCGGCATCAGCGCCTTCTCGAGCTCCGGGTTCCCAAGCTGTTGTTGCGTAAGACTTTCCATGCACTGGCGCATATTGTGCTGCTACTCGGAGCCGCGGTGAAAGATGGCACACACGCGATTGGAGGCAGCCTTGGTTTTCTTGCGCATGTCAATGTGCGCCATTTTATTTCCGGAAAACTGCTGTTTTCCGCTTTTGAGATATACAGCTGTAACTAATGTCCGTCACGAGTATTTTGTCCCATACCTCGGGAAGAGTATTGTAGTGTTTCAATTTACTCTTCGTTGGCCTTGGTAGTCATTTGTCTTTGATGAGAGGTAGCGTGCATCACGTTTGTCTGACACTTATCAAAATAAGGTTTTGTCTAATGACGCAGTAAGCAGAGGTCCCAGCTATGCGTAGACGCTAATGACATCTATACGACCCTACCTTTGTTTAGCGATTGAAGTAATTAAGGGAGGAAAATAAAACTCTCTCCCCCTTTGCTTTGAATATTCCTAAGTCATTGACTCTGCCTATGTTTGGACTCTCAAGGCGGGCAGAGATTTCTAGAGTTGTTCATGGGATAATAGTCTTGTCATATAAAGTCATAAACCTAAAACTATGACTATTGTCTCATGGAAAGCAAACACTGCTAAACATTGCGATCGATTAACACCCGTCTTCAAATTCTTCCCCTCCGGAAGAATGCAAGCGGCAAATCAACCTCTCTTGCTCCTTGAACTAGTTAGCATGGATTCACAGCGATAGAATGCGCGAAAAGCGACGGCGAGGTTGACTCACTAAGGAATTCACCCAAGCTCTTAGCCAACCCATCGAGCCGATAAGTCGAGCTGATTCCGCCCTCAAGAATTCCCTTAACAAGGAAATGGACGCAGCGGAGATTTCTTAACTCAAACCGTTCAATCTCGTAGCCCTCGCGGTAGTCATCTCCGAGCAGCTGCTTGATGCGGTCGATTGAGAGGAACGAGCGCAGCCAATCATACTCGTCGTCTTCTAGCACCCAAAACCCGACGTTAGCATTGGACCCCTTGTCTCCAGATCTTGCGTGAACTCTTGTACCGAGCGGTGCTCGAAAGGTTGCGCCGTATTTGGACTGGTCATGAGTTTCGCTGCTGTCGTAGCTGACTTGTCCAGCAAAGGGCTGGGTCTTTGAAGGTAATACTATGACTTTCTGCGCGTCATCCATTATGACACGCAAGTTGACAATATCATACTTCACGAGGAATGGTTCGTAAGCGATAAAAGGACGTGGAGCCTACTGGAACGCGTGTTAGAGTTGAGGATACACGGGGTGCCAGAGCAAGTGTACCCACCATGCGAAAATCCATGCAGGCGTGCTCTCCGCAATAGCCCCCCAGCCCGTAGCCTCCGATGGTCTTTGGCAGTGTAAGTAGAGTCTCGGCCGTGGGAGCTTGGGCGAAGACTCGGAACATGCAAGTCGCGAGAGCCTGGCTGGTTGCATTTTGGCCTGGAGTGCCGTATTGATCCAACCTAAGGACGGTATAGTCGGCACAATTTGTGATCATTTCGTTGAAACAGCCCTGCATGTCGGCGAGCTTCTCTGCAATGTCGAGCCCCGTGGCAAAAAGATAGTACTCGATCTGGTAGCCACCTTGCATGCAGACTGCCAGCTTAGTCGTAGGTGGCGGGTGAGCGCCCGTAAAACCAGTGACAGAGACTCTGTTCTTGCCATTAGGCGATATTTGAACATCGGTGATGTCCGCAACCACGTCGGGGTTGAGGTAGAAGGGACCTTGAATTTCGTACACGAGCTGTGCCGTTATGGTGTCCCGACTCACCAGGCCACGCGCTCCTTCGTGAAGTGTGATGTCAAAGTCTCCGCTTGCGCTGATTTCTGCCACTGGAAATCCCTGGTCCCAATTCTGAGGAATAGACATGAAACCGGAAAAGTTACCGCCAGTGGCATAGCAACCACACTCAATAACATCTGCTCTGGTCATTAGCTCAGCTGCCCTGCGGCCCCAAATTATGAACCAGAAGGGTCACGTACGCCCAGCCAGCAGTGATCCTGCCAGCTGATTATAGTCAGTCTCCTTCCATCCATGCCACCATGCCGCAGCACCTTGGGAAGACGAAAAGTGTTAGCAGTACGCTGTGCCAGCGGTCAAAAAGTCAGTGGACTTACCCATCACAGGGCTAGCGTCGCAGCATCTTCCGGAAATGATAATGTCGGCGCCCATTTTGAGCGCCTCGACGATACCTGACATGCCCACATAGGCGTTGACGCTGACTATGGGCTTGGTGATGTGCGACAAGTCACGGCCCTTGGTGTCAAGGTGTGGAATAGAGCCAGGTGACTTCAGCGTGTCTAGCAAACTCAGAACATTGTCACCCTCGACATATGCAACCTTGAGGCTGGTGATGCCATACGACTCGAGCAACTGCCGGCATTGCGCTGCGAGCCCTGCTGGGTTGAGCCCTCCACCGTTGTGGATAATCTTGATGCCCTTGGCCGCCACGATCTCAGCCGTCTCGCGGTCTAGTTGGCGGAGAAAACCCGCCTCGTAGCCTTTTTCAGGGTTCGTCTGCTTCTCCAAAGCAAGCCAAGCTAAGTTTTGGCAGTATTAGATGCAAAAATCTTGTTGTCTTGGACAGAGGGTGTTTGGCATACCGATGTTTACCTCAGCGAGGTAATCTGCCGTAACGACATCAACCGGCCCTTCTCTCACTGCGCGATACAAGGCCAAGGGCCCATCACCAACAGCGCCACTAAAATTTGCAACACGAATTGGGCGCTTTGTTCCTGCCATTGTGAGAGAGTCTTTTGCTATGTTTTGACAGCTCTAGCGACAACAAACTCCGATGACAAGTATCAAATACTTGTTGTTGTTGTTGTTGCCGCCACTTCCCGAACTTTATTTTCCCCCAGTCATGTGCAATAAGTTTTGCCTTTTGGAGCGATTGCTTACTTAAATAACCTTTTTTCACAGTACTATGACTATCTGACACTACTACTAAGTACCTGAGATTCGCATGGGACTATACACTATATACACGTGACCGTGGCTGTACTGTCCCGAGGGGTGCCCGATGGACCCCTGAAGGTCAGCCTCTGGTTCAGAGTATCGTAACATTTTTAGCGAGGCATAGTAAGGGTTTCGAAAGCGCGGTGGACCTTTTTGCCTAGTGCTGTACAACACATCAAGACTCGGATTGTTGTCACCCCTTCGTTGTCATGCTTTTCTAACGGCTACTACCCCAAGCGATCTGAATGATCAAGCAGGGATAGACTCACTGGATTTCAGCTCATAAAAAAGCTTTCCAGGACAAGGAGATTTAAGAATCAGTAGTCCAGGCCTAACCAGCACTTTAGAACAACCATGGAGCCCAAGCCATACTCTGTGAGCCGAGAGGCCGACCACATCTTTTGTGAACATCTCCTAAAGGATAAGCAACTGCGAATTCCTGAGAAGGTATTGGCACTGGCTGAGAATACATCAATTGGCGCACCCGATACAATCAATACCACCTATTTGCCAGTGCCGTAAAATTTCACCGAGATCAGTGCCGCCCTATGGGCGCTTGCGACCACCTTTGGCAATGCCATAGTACGGGAACGATTCGGCGTATCGCAAACCGCCTGCATCAATGCCGATATTGCCAGTCTATTTGTGATGTCCGTTATAATTGCTACTGTTGACGAAAAGCCAGTCTATCACCCCGAGATCATTCCCAGACTCCACAGGTATGACCTGGGGGGCGTGCCATGGATACATACCGACTTCTCTTTACCGCCGTATATCGTACAAGGGACAACCGCTTCTTCCATCTCCACGATAGCTTGAATGCGGGCAAGTCACTTACCATGCTCAGCCTGCCACTCAGTAACGACATGGCTTCTTCCCGCGAGGACATGTTCCAGACGTACGCATCCAAGGTGGTCGAGTTTGATGCTGACTGGCTCGACAGCGAGGCGAATGAACACTGGCGCCAGGCTGGAATAGTGTGTCTCACGGAAAACGAATTCCGCGCCAGCGCCCAGGGCCAGGCCATCCAAAACGACGGGCTCTACCTCATCCAGCCGTCGGACGTGGGCATCCTTGCCCCTGTTCCCTATCCCAATGTCAAAGATGCCAGCCATCGCTCTCTGCAAGGATTGCGTCTCCTAGGCCTCTCACGCGTCATCGCCGGACCTAATGTGGCCAGATTGACCGCCCTCTTCGGCATCACTGCCATTCGTGTGTCTTGCACCACGTAGCCTGATGTAAGGCTGCTCCTCCTCGAGGGCAATCTCGGCAAGCGCGACGCATCTATCGATCTGAAATCCGAATGGGGTCGCCAGACGTTCAGACAGCTCATCCTCGATGCCGACATTATGCTTGACGGCTACTGGCCCGGCGCCCTGGAGCGTCTCGGCTTTGGTGAATCCTACATACGCATACTAGCTAGGAGACGTGAGCGCGGAATCACCGTCGTTCGCGAAAACTGCTACAGATGGCACGGCCCGTTGGTCTCACGATCAGGTTGGCAGCAGATCTCCGACTGCTTCACCGGCGTCTCCTGGGGAATGGGACAATCCATCGGCCTTGAGGAGCCCATTGTGCCGCCGCTGCCAAACTCGGACTACCAGACAGGCAATTTGGGCCTAATCGGCATCCTGACAGTCGTGGACAGGAGGGCGAACGAAGGAGGTAGCTACACCGTCTCCATTTCTCTGAACCAAACCAACCAATTTATTACGAGCCTGGGCAAGCTCTCTACAGAGGTCCAGGTCAGCCTGCGTGCACTGTATCTCGATTTTGCACGCCGACGCTTGGATGAAATGATGGCCCTCGTGGTGAAGTACGTACAGGCGGCACGTGTAAACATGCCAACTTTATCCAGGTCCGAGTATTTCGACCAAAAGGGGTGTAACTTTTACCACCCAGAGAGAAAGCTAGAGACACTCCGGTTCCCCACGCCCCCGGCTAAGTTGGACGTCACGGCGATTGGATACGATATTGGCAGTTGTCTCCAGAACGTGTACACCCCTGAGTGGCCTGCTCGAAGTGAGTGGTTCCAATTAGATAGAAAGAGCATTACGTATCCTGGTTCAGTTACAACACATCGTAGCATGAATTCTGAGACGTTCTAGAAAGTTCCCACAGTAGGTTGAGACGAAACAAAAGAAAATTATGGCAATGCTAACTGTGATATGACTGCGTTGAATGAAGGTTTTACAGTTTATTGACGCTGCGAGAACTGTGCCTACTGGTGAATAGGTGTTGAGCACAACCTCAAACTGTCGATCGCAATAAATTCTTATATCTGTCAACAGTGGTAACAATCAAACCACGCGTGTTATAAGGGGGTTACAATAGATGGGTTTTCTTCGTGAATTCCACCCACGTTCAAAATCAGCATAGACTAAAATTCAACCCAGGAAGCGCGCTTTAGCATACGACAGGACCCGTTCGTATATGCCAGGATACCCATAACGATACGCCAGGAAAGCTGTCACCAAAAGGCCAAGGGCAGTGCGGCGCCATGGTCAGCCAGACCCGATTTTCTGATCCTGCAACGTCTCCCCTCTACGAAACTTACCCTTATTCGAAACAGCAACCATGCTCTTGTTCTTTACATCAAACGGCGGGTATCGGAACCCCATAAAACGATCAAGCCAAGTCGGCGGTTCAGCAACGACCCTTGGGTGCGTAAAAGCCTGGAATCCATACTTGCCATGGTAGGATCCCATGCCAGACTCGCCCACACCTCCAAAGGGTGCATTGGGGACGCCCGCGTGGAATAAGGTTTCGTTAATGGTGACGCCGCCTGAGATGGTGCGGTCCTGGATGTACTCGGTCTCTTTCTTGTCGGAGCTGAAGATGTACAGGGCTAGGGGCTTGGGGAGACTGTTTGTCATGGCGATGGCGTCGTCGGTGCTACATGCGATGACGGGGCATATGGGTCCGAAGAGCTCTTCGCTCATGATGGCATCTGTGGGCTTCACGCCGGTGATGATGACGGGTGCCATACGGCAGTCTCCCGGAGGAGCTTCACCGCAGCGAATGATGGTGCCTTGGGATTTGTCGAGGAGCGATGCCAATCGATCATAGTTTCTTTGGTTGATGATTCGACAGATGTGGCCTGTGTGAGCGAACTCTCGTGTCCAGTGCTCCAGCCGTGCAACAAAGGCGTCGTGCACGGCTGAGTCGACGAGAACGTGGTTGGCAGTGAGACAGATCTGGCCCGCGTTAGCGAACTTGACAAGAGCGATGCGTTTCACAGAAAGCTCGATATCTGCAGTCTTGGTGACGATTGCGGGACACTGGCCGCCCAGCTCCAGAGTTACTGGCGTCAGTTGCTTTGCTGCTGCAGCAGCGACAAAGCGAGCAATCTTCGTTGACCCCGTAAAGAAGATGTAGTCGAATTTGTGTTCCAAGAATCGCGTTGTTTCCTCTGGTCCTCCCGTCACCAGACGAATACACGACTGGTCCATGTACCGCGGTATCAAGAAGGTCATGGTCCTCTCTGACGCTGTCGCGAGCTCCGATGGCTTGATAACGACGCAGCAGCCCGCGGCGATAGCGGCAACGAGGGGCGAAAGCGTAAGGACGAAAGGAAAGTTCCAGGCGCCAATTACAAGTACGATGCCGCGTGGTTCTCTCCGGATACGCGCTCTACTAACAAACCCAAGTATCCCAGAACCAGGAACAGGCGTGGTTGCCGCCAATCTCTCCGCGTTATTGATGTGGTCGAGGATATCCATCTTGAGTCCCACAAAGTCGGTTGCCCAATTCTCCATTTCGTGTCGTCCAAGGTCGCTTGTCAGGGCTTCATGGATCTCGCGCTCGTTGTCTTCGATCATCCACCATAGTTGTTTCAGCTGCCATTTGCGCCATTGGATGGATTTAGTTTTACCCGAGGCGAAGCTGTCATTCAACTCGCGATGGATAGCAGTGAAATCCGATTCTGGTGTTGTGTGGCCATTTTGCGTGGCGATTTTGGGATTCGCCATGATTGTTTTCGACTCGATCTGTTTGCTGGTGAGCGATTTGGTTGCATGTGAGAAGAAGCTAGGGGCGTAGGGCACACGTATACATCGGTAGTGAGTGCAAGTGTTGGCGCAGCTGAGCAGAGATGAGTGCAACGGGCTTGGTATGAAATAGATAGTGTTGGCGCAGAAACATGTCAGAAAAAGATGATAGTGCCCACAGTGGCGTGAAGGCGGCATTGGGATGTATACAATCACCTCTACTACCATGAATATACTGCAAGAGGATAAGAAGTCGATCTTAAGTTCTCGCAGCGTCATCCGAACGAGCCTTGTTTCTCCAAGGTTCACAAATCATCACGCAGCAGACATGAGTATCTTCAACTTAATCGCTAGTTCTCCTTCAACTCTCGAAAAATATTGCTCGACACCCGATCTGGCAGACTATTGCGCTACCGAATCGGCCTCCATAGCCATCTACGAGGGTCTCCATGGCGATATTCAATACATCCACAAAGCACGCTCTGTCCGCGTCTCCTGCGTCTCTCCCAGCACCGTTGACACCAAAATGTTCGTGGGCATTAAGCTTGGCCTGAGTATGTTAGGACTCAGATTGCGGACATAATATTCGCAGGAAGAGCCAGGAACGTTTTCACCCCCGCTTTAGTAGGCTTCTTAGGGACTCTGCGTGCAATGTCCGACTGGTTTCGCGCGCTGCGACGCGAGCCATTGATATGGGCATGTTCGAACACCTAACGACCCATGACCTGATGAAGCATCAGTGAAGAAAGCCACAGTTAGATGTATACATGTAGTAATGGATAGAATATGAATGGAGCGACATCGGCCTTGTGAATCGAGTGTGTTGAGAGAGAGGATACTGAGAAGTTGCAATAGATTGTAAAGTAGCATCCGCGTCCATAATCAGATTAGCCTAGTCCTATACAAACGCTGAAGAATACTTCCAAAAAGAAGATGATCTCATTGTAGTAGCCACTGACCGTCATGAAATGCCTTCCTTTTCTCGCACAACAAACCAAAAAGTACGGCCTTTCTCTGTTGGGTTTAGGTCTGCAAGGACTTTGAAGTGTGATCATCTATTTCTTCTTTTTCTTCTTCAACAATCGCGATAACGTTCTATAATTTTAGGCGCTTCTGATTGGTAGAATACAAAGCAGGAGCGAGATGCTTCGATTCAAAAGTATAAAGTCGACTTCTAATCAGAGTACTGATCTTGTTAGACAGAACCGCGCAAATGTGTGCTGTACTTTCTACGCAATCGACCGAGATCGGAAACCAAATTTCAGATTGAGATGCGAACGTCATGATGGATCAATGTTACAATGAGTAAAATGTCGCAGAATCCGCTCGGGTGCACGGCAACAGCAGGCGACTCGATCGAGCTGATGGAAGCAGCGCAGGAGATGCCTGTCAGGGGCAGGGCGCTAAGTAGGCCTAGAAGACACTTGGACTCCTAAGATGCACCGCAGAAGAGCCTGCGCCTTAGTACTAACGCAAGAACAGGTTTGTTCCGTGTCAGAAAAACATGACTGGCGATGTTAACCAAAACCAGCCACAAGGAGCGACAGGGGCGTCTCTTAGATGCATAAGTAATATGATGTTCGCTCACCCCAAGACATCAGGTCTTCGCTCCACTTCGGCTTTACTCTCCGCCCTCACCTCTTCTCAGTCAGCAGCGGAAGCGTATACTATAAACCATCAAGCTGGTCAGGACTTTGCGTGCTATAATGCAGTTCTCTCGGTCTGCAGTAAGTGTAATAGGACAACGGTCGAGTCTGGAGGAAACCAGTGCACACATCACAGACGTGGGCCCAGCACGGCAACGCGTAAACCCGGGTTTCCGACAGCATTGGCGTGTCAGCACGTCACATAGGCGCCTGCGTAATCCTTGCACACCTACATGGCGGTGTTCCTTGGCCAAGTGGCAAAAAATCCATCCAATCTTCGTGCTTAAATACCCAACGAAACACTTAGCTAGTCTTGAGATGACGAATTGAGGGCCAAACTTGGAGTGCGTAATGTAATCTATCAGGTTTCATCAACAAGCTATTCCTCGATTGCTGGGATTCCTTCAATTGGGAAATACGCCCCTGCTCCCCGGTACTAAATAGATAGTGTGTCCTTGACTTAGCGTACTGTGATTGGTATACAACCTTCCTCGACTACCGGTGGCGGTGGACTAGACTCATAACAATACCGGGAACTTTAGTACCTACTACTCGCATCTGCAATGCCTCCCAGGACAACAAGGTCGAATGGCGTCGCGTCGAAGCGAGACGGCAACAACATCGAGACCAGCAACATTGAAACCAGTAGCGGAGAGACTAGCAAGAATGAGGGCCGCAGCAATCGTGGACGTGTTTCCAAAGAAACCAGCATGGCGAAAAAGAGGACGCAGAACCGAATCGCGCAACAATGTCTGAGAGAGAGAAGAGCCGCGAGCAACCGGCATGCCGACAGAATATTAGACACGATGCAGACTGTCACCGAGCCCGAACGGCTGACAATGCTGCTTGAAGCGCAAGCGAATCTCACTAGAGAAAACCAACGGATGGAAGATGCCCTCTTCCGCATGCGGAAAAAACTACTTAGCTTAAGTAACGCCGCTGCTACTGCTGCTAACGACCCTATTTTTGAGGAGCTTCTGGGGCGAAAGCTGTCGTCATCAAACAATTCCACTCCAGGGGAACAACAAGAGGATATGCCTACTACACCTACAGAGTCTCCGAAGCAAGATCAGATCTGTTTAGCATCACTGCCACAGGATGCACGAAGTGTAGATAATGGCGATATACAGGCGTTTCTCGAAGCACCGTCGGTCGCTGAAGAGCAGGGCGCTAGCCAACTGTTTACTTTTGATCAAGACTTCCAATGCCAGCAAGAATACGGCGTCCAGCTCCAAGAGGATACAGAATTCTTCAATGCATTGGCGGACAACCAGCAAACTTCTGCCTATAACTTCAGAACAACGCCTCTGCCGACCAGTCCCTCGCCCTGGGACATATGTTCTTTTGCGCCACCAGAAAATATCACCATCCGCCGTGCTACCGACTTCTCAACCAAAATGTCCCAAGCCGCGATGAACTGCAGAGCACGTATCCAAGATACGGTCATGGCAGCGCACCTTACCACTTCCCAGATCACACAGTTGGTTGCAGTCGCGACCGTAAACCTGCTTTCAACGTGTGCAGGAATGCAAGAATTTCTCTATGGAACTAATAGCGCTGTATACATGGAGAGAGTCGTCTACTGGCGGCTCGCAAAGACAGACCGCTCCTTGGTGCCGCAACCGTACCGGCCTACGCCGTTACAGAGCCATTTTCTTGAGAACGGTTTCTTTCCTATAATTGATTTCCAACCCTGGCCTGAGCTCCGCGACCAATGTCTAATCATTGGAGACAAGATCGACGCCAACGAGCTCTCCCGGGACATTGTGCTTAATCAGGTTATCGAGATTCCTGAACGCAATGTAGCGGTGCATATCTGGCAACAGTTCCAGCATCTGCACGGGGGTGCACAATTCAACTTGTCCACCGCTGAGCCTCAGGTACCGCGGTCGGCGAACGATGAGGGCTGGGTCTTTTTCGAGATCAACCGAGTAAATCGTGACTTTCCGTCCTGGGCCGCCGATCCTGTTGAGGAGGCCCTCTCGCGGCAACTGTTGCGGCGCATAGAAGAATTCTGTACCGGCAACGACCTCTCCTGGTTCCTCGGGGCCGTGCAAAACCAGCACCTCGGTGCGAGCACACATATCGAGTCGCCCTTGGTGGCCTTGGATTCCAGGTTCCGTCCGATCAAGACAGACATGGGCCAAAGATTGGCCGCGACAGGCAGGTGGAAGCTTAGCAAAGAATTCAAGGCAAAGTACCCGCAGTTGGATTGCTCTGCAGGTAAGCAAGCGTCGACTCCACCAGAAATGGACGCACTGCTAACTGATCTTGCTGTATAGTCTGTACATCTTACGATTCCGTGTCAGTCTTGGAATAGATTATGTTCCTTAGTTAGCATGAAATACTTGCTAAAGTAGCCAGTCTAGTATCTGCAATATGAACATAGAACACTACTTTGCCTTTAGAATGTGAATTATGCATAGGTTTTTATGGATATCCAAAGGACAGAGGTATATGGAGTACTTGCTTCTGACTGATGGATTTGTTCTAGAGTCTTATAACGGTTCGGGGAAACAATCTAATATAGATGTCAGACTTACGTGCTTGTTTCGGATATGACCACCAATCAGTGGTGTCGGAATTCTGGTCTCATGTTGCGTAATGCAACCAACCACCGGGCAAAGTCGAGTCGCTGAAACAAGATCCTCAACTATCGACGCGTATTTACCCGCTGGTGTGCACAGATCTGGTATAGCAGGTTTACCGACATTAACACGGAGAATAACTACGTATTCATTCGAGGATTTCCCCACACATGTTTAAACAATAGTGGGTCAGTTCATCTATTTGCGAGAAGCTTAGCCTGAAATTAAGCAATGTCGACAGGACTTGGGAAGCTTAATCTCTTGCAAACTAGCATCAGATCGAGACCAAATGCCCCTTGGTAGGCGGATTAAATCGCGCACCCTTGTTAGATACGGAATAGAATTGTTCCCTATCGCCAATGTGAGCTGACTCGCTTACCTGGAATTAATGAGATCGGACGCAATGCGGATTAAGCTTTAGCCAAGTAGAGGTGGTGAAGGTGGGGAGCCCGATGAGGATTTGATTAACCAGGGGATATCATTCAGATATAAAGAGTAGTATTAAAAGCTACAAGAGTATCTATCCTTGAGTCCAATTGACTACAGTTCATCGACTCTACCAATCGTTTCCGCAAAAAACTTCAGAACAAATTCATCATGGTCTCCTTTACTGCCGGTCTTGTCGCCTTCGCGACTATCATGGGCGTTATCGCCGCCCCTGTGGAAGGCCCCGCGGATGTCGCTATCTCAAAGCGCAGCAGCCCCAATAGCTCGGGTACCAACAATGGTTTCTACTACCAGTTTTGTGAGTAGCAGTACCGTTCAATGCTAGAGCAGTCTTACTAACCTGACGTATAGGGACTGATGGCCAGCGTGGCAGCGCGACCTACACAAACAAGGCGGCCGGCGGGTACTCTGTGCAGTGGACGGGCATCTCAGACATGACCTCTGGCAAGGGCTGGAAGACTGCGCAGCCCAGGAACATTACTTTCACTGGCAACGTCAAGGCACAAGGCAACTTCTATCTTGCCGTCTACACCTGGTCGCAGCACGGCGAAAATTACGTAAGTCATACATATTTCCACTGTGGCATTCACACTCGCCGAAGCTCTCTTGTCTAACACTTTTCATAGATTCTCGAGAACTACGGCACATACAACCCATGCAGCCAAGGCAAAGTAGTCGGCACCATCACCAGTGATGGTAGCCCTTACCAGATCTGCACGGTCGACCGTGGAAACAACTACATTCAGAACTGGTCGATCCGCCAGAACAAGCGCTCCAGCGGTACCGTCACTACCGCAAACCACTACAATGCGTATGCTGCGCACGGCTTGAACCACAACCCTCTCAGCGAAGCTGCCTACCAGATCGTATCGACTGAGGGATTCGGAAGCACTGGCTCGGCTGATATCACGGTGTCGTAGGTATTTTGCTGTTACTATATCGTTTCCACAATTCAGACTGTATATATCTTAACACGAAATTTTACTCTTATACTCATATTAAGGAATGAAGATTGCCATCCCTCGCCCCAGGAGTTTGACTCAAACTTGGATTATCGCGTATCGCTAGCCTGGTATATTCACTACCGTGTAGCTCTCAATGTATTCAAACTAGCGATCTATGACTCAAGGTTGCCATCCGGTATCCAGCCGAGCGAATCACGAAAGAAACGAGCTATGCCATAGTCAGGCGCTGGCATGGACATGTACAATAAGGAGCTTGTGCCTGGAAAGTCCAGATAGCTTGTTCCAGCGAGCGAAATGCCGCATTCGTCCATCTCATTCATCTAGAAACAGTCAACGCATTTGTCGCAACGTGAAAGATGAGAGGTAAATCTTGATCCAAAGGGTGAGCGGAAGGGCCTTCATCTTTTATAGAAAGAAGGAAACATACCATATTATTGGCCCTTGTAGCTGACAGCTGCTGAAAGTCAAATTGTGACATGAAATCAGGATGTTCAACCTCGAGCGAACTGTCGTCAAGTGGCTCTCGATGGACGCTGGGTCCATTAACTGAACTAGTATTGCTAGCGGTATTTGCCGGATCTCCAGTTAACGACTCGACGTAGAGGCGTGCGATGGAGGTAGTCCGCGACCCTAGCATCGTGAATGGTGCCTTGCACTAACAAGTCGAGTCTGGCATAGTGGGCAGCAACTATATTAAAGTATGACAGATTTCCCCTGGTCTCAGCATGTAGTGGGTTTTCAACGACGAAATCGAAGAGAATGAACATTGCAACCATTGGCATAACTCCTAGTATCCTATTCACGTTAGCAGCTTTTTTTGCACTTGAGTTTGCTATCTGGAAGAAATCTACCACACGGGAGTAAAGCGATCCCTGGCGATCATAAAGGTTGACTCAATAATCGCGTGTGCGGTTGTCAACAAGCATTTCTCGTTTTCGGATCACACTTCGGCTTGCGCCTTTATACTTCCTCAACGTTCTTTACGGTTCAGGAGTGATATGTGTCCTGTTTTCCTACGGAATACCTCTCGCCCTTCTATTGGCGCGGAGATGACAAAGTTTGCTACGACATTGCTATTTTAGCCTAGGAAAGTTCGGACCCTTGTTCAATGTCATGACGCTAATTTTGCTTTCGTTGTCCGCCATTGTGTTCTGCATCCCTCTTAGTTATCTTGTCACCGACGATGCCATGAACTGGGCACCTGTTGTAAGGGCAATCACTATCGCAATATCTCTCATCAACTGACTGGTTGAGAGGAACACGTATGAACTTCCTAGGGCTTCTATGTTCCATCGTGCACATGGCATTCATAACAAAGGCTCTTAGAATAGCTTCGCGACGTTGAACGACGTTCCAATGAGATTGTAGATGGATGAATGGTTTCAGTTATTGAGGTTGATTATTATGCCTGTAAATGATGGACGCGTACAGCGATGCTATACTTCAGATTGACGATATTAATTGTTGTTATTTGCAAAAGAAAAAGTGTTGTTTTAGTCATCGTCTGCCAAGTGGGTTTTGCGATCAAAGTTCATTATTGCCCTTGCAGTTGCTGCATAGTTCCATTCGAAACAACGCGTGTCTTAATATTGAAATAGCCCGCATCACTACCTTCTAAAGAATCATTTTGTCACTTTCTTGTGGCTGAAATAGAAAAGACTAAACGCGTGCGGCATATTTACAGAGAGTACGCGGAGTAAAAGGAAAACTAAATCGTGTTTATTTATACAGGATGTGAAGGCAGATAGGCTTACAACTTGAAGTTCTCGCCAAAAGTCTTGTACGCAGTAAGGAGTTTTCGCATCTGTGCGTATTATGACGCTATTGGAGGCCTGTGCGCGTTTTGAAGCTCTAGCTATCGGGCCTTTACAGGTTGCAACTTCTCTTTTCAGCTCTAGGCATCATGCTTGAATTTAAGCGCATTGAAAGCGGAATGTTTGGAAAAGATCTTAAGCGTAGGTAAACATAATGATGATATAAGCAACAGGGCCAGCATAGCTTTCATGTACTCACAACATTGAGTACTAGCTAAACGCAGACTACTCGATGTGAGATCTCCGCCTTTACACGTATTCGCTTATTGTATCAATTAGCTAGGCTATTGAGGATATTTGGATCTCTGGTACTATGCTTACGGTGATGTAGCTATGAGAGGACCTTGCTCGCTCGAGTAAGTAGACATCATCTCTCTTTCCGCACCTCTTGGCAGTTAATCATCGCCCCATAATCCCACAATTCTACACCAAACATGCACGCCACTATTCTTACCGCTCTTTTCACCATTACTATTCCCGTAGTAGTACTAGCGGTAGCCGAATGTAACCTAAACTTTGCAATGGAACCGGAGGCTGCATCCATGCTGGCTCCGCTACCGATGACCCTTTTCTCTGCCCTGACGGCAGTACCCTAACCACCCATGAGTTTGCGAATGGCGAGACGGGAAACGGCTTGGGAAATGGCGTTCCTGCTAGTAAAAAGGAATTCCTCAAGAAGTTCCTGAACAGCAATGTCCCCAGTCTAGGAGCTGAACTCGTCGTGAGTAGTGTTTTCCAATGTCATAGAAATGTAACCTATGCTGACCACAATTAGAAAATTTAATCAAGGCACAACCAAAACATCTACTCTGATGTAGTTACCACATGTGGAAATACAAAGCCAGAGAAGTTCAACTGCTACATTAGCGATCCTAACCCATCCATGTAAGTTTATAGCAAGGATTACGAGGGGAAATTTGCTTTCTATCTCTTATGAAGTCACACTTTTTGCGCTTTGTACGATCTAAGCGGTAGAAAGTGCGAGATTCATTTCTTAGTTAGGCCACCGATCGGACGCCAAACCTTTACATACTTAGGGGGAAGACTGTAAGGGTTAGGATGCTCCACTGCCAACTACTGGTGTAAAACGTGGAGGCTTGGTCTCTGTAAGTGGCCCGCTTAGTAGAGTGATATTTCTAGTATGTAAGTGATTGTGTTGCTTCGAAGCTATACGACTTCGCTGTTTACCATGATATGTAATGTTTGCTTACTATTGTTTTTAAGTGCCTCCTTTATCTCAACGAATAACTGCTTAGTGTACCTTTGCTTACTTAACTCTAAACGAAGCAGATACAAAAATTGCAAGATCATCTTTGTAATATCATGAAAAGAATTTTGGCGCGGGGTGTTGGTCTTGATCCTTGAGAGTAATCACGATTAGGTTGTTTTCCCATCAATCACAACCGATTGTAACAGCCGGGTATCATACTCAAGTGTCGTGACTATTTACAAGGGCTACATATAAGCCGCGGAGAAGCATATATACAGTGAAGATGGTATAGCCCAATGACAGTAGAAGTGCATTCAGTGCCAAGGGCCTGATTCTACTACATCAAAACAAGCGGTAAATTTCCGCCATGGTCGGAAGTTGGCGGAATTGCGTAAGCACCGCGAACTTAGCTGAAACTAGACTACTGTGTTGACTAGCGGCGGACGCTATGCAGAGCGAAGGACGGAGCAACTCATTAAAAAGGCCGAGCCATGCTTATGGATATGCTCTATACTGTATACGGTAACCAGCATGTCCGATCAAACTTGACCAGCTGGGGGGAGCCTGTTTGTAGCAGGGAAACCTGCACGAGCAATATGCTGATGCGGCTGAAATTTCCATGGTACGATAGTCGCATCTGAATAAAATAAATTCCGCATCATTCCACTGCATTCCGCTGTTTTGATGTTCGGGTATAAGTAGGTGTATGGGAACTGCATTTCGGACGGTCCTTCATATTGAAAATCCCCCCACGACCCCCAACGATCCCCCGCAAATCCTTTTAGATTCCCCACAATCCTTCACGACTCCACTACAAAGCGGGGACAGTAAGGGGGAAAAGACGACGAGCAAGAGCAGGAAAAGCAAGAAAGAAGAAAAGCAAAATGGAGATCATCATTGTAGGAGCTGGCCTTGCGGGACTCTCCACCGCACTAGCCCTCTCGCACTCGCTCTCGGGCACTAAATCTAAACACCGTATCCTCCTTCTTGAATCCGCACCTCAGCTGGCTGAGATCGGAGCGGGCGTGCAGCTCACGCCAGTGGCCACGCGCTTCTTCCTGCGGTGCGGGCTAGGCCCATCGCTGCTTGCTGCCTCAGCGGTGCCGTCATCATGGCACCTGAGGCGTGGAAGTGACGGCGAGGTACTAAACCGGGTGCCAATGGACCGATTTACGGAGTGGTACGGGGGGCCATATATAGTTGTGCACCGGGCAGACCTGCATCGAATCCTGTGGGAGGAATTGGTCGCGAGGCGAGAGAAGGAGACAGCAGTCGACGTGCAGATGAGACTGGGGACGCGGGTGGTTGAGTACGGAGTGGAGGAGGGATGGGTGCAGGTGCAGGGCGGGGAGAGGCTCAAGGCAGATCTGGTGATAGCGTGCGATGGGATCAACAGCTCTGCGAGAGGCCAGCTGATGCGGAGCCTTGGAGTACCGCAACAGGAGTGGGTGGCGGGCTCAGGCATGGCCGCCTACCGGGTTATGGCTGATGTGACGAAGGTGCGGGCCGACCCGCTCACTAGGGAGATTGTCGAGGAGCATGCGGGAAATTGCTGGTGCGTTCAAAAAGACAAAAAAGATGGCTGACCCTCTGAACGTTCGCTGACCATTTCTTAGGGCTGATACCAACAAGCTCGTCATGACATACATGGTCCGCGATTCTGACAAGCTCAACTTGGTGCTCTCTCACCCGGACACAGACGACACCAGCTCCTGGACCCAGGAACAGTACAAGGCCGAACTAACCCGCTTCTACGGAGACATGGACCCGCGTGTAAAGCGCCTGATTGAACTGGCCTCAGGCCCTGTCACCAACTGGCCCGTTCACCAAGTGCTGCCTCTCCCCAGCTGGACATCATGGGCCAAGAACTTCGTGCTCATTGGTGATGCCGCCCACGCAATGTCCTTCTACCTGTCCATGGGCGTCTCGCTCGCCATTGAAGACGGTTTAGTTCTCGCCACCGCCTTGGCCTACCACGTCTCACGCCCAGAGACCTTCTCGCTGGCTTCGGCTGTTACTCTGTTTGAAACTGTGCGCAAGCCGCGTGCGGAGAAGATCAGTGCAGCGAGCCAGCACGCGGGAGACCTGCTGCACCTGGGGCCTGGACCGCAAAGAGATATGCGGGATAGGGCAGCAAGGAGGGATGGGGCCGAGGGCGAGGAGGAGACGAAGGGTGATCCGCTGCTTGATTGGACAAGTTATGGGATTACAGACAAGAAGATTAGGCAGTGGGTCTATGGGCATGATGTACTGCAGGAGGTAGAGAGTAAAAAGCAACAGATGAGTAGGTTGTAATGAGCTAGACATATATTGTATAGTATTTAATGATGCGTCATGAACATCCCTTATCATACTAGACGGCGCTGTTCGCCCTTGAATATCAAGCATTCAACATCTTCCTCTAAACATCGTACTACTAGAACCATACTCTTTTACCGTGTTTACATAGCTGAGGCTTTCTCTGGGCCGTAGCAATTCCGCTACTGCAAGCGCACACTCAATATCAGCTATGTTTGTGAACTTATATGTAGTACATTGAAGTCAAAGTCTAGTCCTGTTGAAATGGTCATGAATATCGGGCCGTCACGCACAATATATAAAATTTACAAAAGAAGTGAAGTCCTGAAAGGCTCACAAGAGACTGCCCTAGCTCTTAACAAGACACAGCTCCTCCAACCACTTACTAATCCCTACACTAGGTACATCGACAAACCTCCAAAAAACATCTGCCGCCCAAATCGTCACAATCGTCTGAATGACCCATGAAAGGAAAAGACCCAGTTCATACCGGTAGACAGTATCATTTCCAGTAAACGACCACAAGAACAACATGCTCCTGTACCCGAAGCTATTAATCATAGCCTGATGCACGCAGTACAGCGCAAACGAGATTTTACCGAGATACTTGGCAACATGGGTCGCAAACATGCTCTGTAAGAAGGGCGACCGAGACACCACGTAAACTAATATCACAGTCCCCATAGTAATGAAGAGATTGGGGCAACGGATTGATGGGCCAAACAGCGTGCTTGCGATGTAGTGGAGCGGCGCAGAAAAGAGTGCCTTCTCACCCTCGGCAGCAGGATAAGACGCAACAAACAGTCCAAACCCGAACAGCAAACTCGATTGTATCTTTTGCTTGCGGGACTCTGTACTTCGACTCGGCGCTGAAACAGCAAGCTCTTGGCGTATAAGATACAATTCCGCCAGCGTAGTGCCCGCAAGGAAGAGCGTAGCCTCTGGATGATTCTGGAATAAGAAGTACACCCCGATTACTGTGGTAATGCTCATCCGTACGGCTGGCCGCACCTTCGCGAAGCTAATGAGCGCGAGGAAACTGATGAAGGAACAGCTGAGCTCAATGGGTATGGTCCAGAGTTGCACGCCGTAAGGCGGGTGTCGCGTCCGTCGCGCAAGCGGATCGGACCACGTCCACACCTGACCCGCCCAGTCGGCGAACTGCTTCGAGAGCGAGTGGTGCGCGATTGGTATCCGTAGTGGTTTGCTGAGAAACGGCCAGTTCTTTGTTAGAGCGTATGAGAAGTCGAAGGCGCCGCAACATGCAACTATTAATGTAATTGCTAGTGTGGCTAAACATGGTAGGTAGAGTCTGCAGGGTCGACGGAATATCGCAGATACCATGGTGTCGAGGAAAGCACTGTAGGATCCATTGCGGATAAGTTTTAGTGGCTTCAAGGAGATAGAAAAGCCGGAGATGACGAAAAAGAGGGAGACGCTGACATGGCCGCTGTAGATTAGCCGGATGATAGGTAATTGAGTGAACCAGTGGTCTTCATCGCTGTTGTAGCCCTTGAAACCGCGGGTCGCCTGAGGATGGGTCGGCATGAAGAAATGGCAGCAGTAGACGATGAAAGCTGCGTAGCCGCGCATGCCGTCGAGGAAATCAGTCGGACGTATCTCATCTCGTGCAGCTGTGGAGTTGTGAAGAAGAAAACTCGGTAGTAAGTTTCGCAAAATGCGGCGATGTATGGATCGGTATCTTGCCGAGACGCCGAGGATTGAGGGAGATGGGAGACCCTTCTCCGTCTCCCCCAGTGTAGTTTCCGCAAGGTTTAGCATCTTATGTGTCGCATGGCGAGATGGGCGTTTCCATTGGTATGTAGTATATAGTCTACATCTTGAAAAGGGGGTTGAAAAGCGAACTGTGCAAATATATTGATTACAGGGGCCGTGGCTGATCGCGACTTCCGCGGTCACAAAAGTAAGGAGGTCAAGCGAGGGTGACTGTGGCGTTGGGTAGTGCATGCGAGATGTAAAATTGAACGGGAGTGATTGTGGCGTTTGTTAGCGTCCTGGCAGTGGCCTGGAGGCGGGCTTGATTAGGAGTAGTTCATGAGAAAGCCCAAGTCATAGCGTAGGCTAAGAAGAGCATTAGACTCCGTTGGCCAGACCGACTAGTGCCGGAAAACGTTCACATGTCGCGTGCCGTATATCTCGGTCAAGTGTCAAGGTTCGCTCTCCTCCGAGCCGATGCGTAGTGACCGTGTATGTTCTGACTAGTTCAATGACTCGGTGTGACAGCCGAAAAAGTTCGGATACGGTTCGCTTCACTGTTATTCACCTTGAAATACATAAAATAGAATAGGAAACAGTCGCAGCATGAACTTAGCTGCTAGTGGTGCACGTGATACAAGGAGAAGCTGTAGCGTCGACCAATAACAAGACAGGATCAGAATGAATTAACAGCCGATGATTCACTGTGTCTAAAGTCCAATACAGACGGAACATCCAAGTTGATCAGATACAGGCACGTCGTTAGCATCAATATTAATTGCAGGTTCACCAATGACGAAGTTTATCAGTTATGATTTTGAATTGATAGCTGAAATATATATAAGACATATTAACGTCATAGTCGCGCAAGCTTCTAGAAAGACAGTGCGGCTAAAGAACAAAGAACAAGAATAAAAGCAGCTTCTCCACCAGCCCGCCGTAACTAATCGATACCGACGAGGCACACTTTCCATACACGCAAAGGGATAAACTTAAACGAGGATGGCGAACTTAGCATGCGCATTAGCAGGAGCAGGCGCCGCCTTACGACGCTGAAGAACACCACCGCGCTTGACATAACCAGCAGATGCATGTCCGTAACTCTCGATTGGCTCATCGTAATCCGACGACGGGTCAGCAGCATAAGGGGTGGTGCTGGTAGCTTCTCCAGTGCTGTAGCTGGGAGCTGAACTGTAAACGGGGGCCGAGCTGTAGGCGGAAGCAGAGGTAGCAGCAGGGTAAGTGGAAGTCTGCTCAAAGCTGCAGGTATACGGCTGATGAGCCTCAGTGACAGTAACTGTCTCAGCAGGGTGGTGGTAGACACCGGCCTCGTACTGCGTAATGGAGGGGTATATAACCGTGGTGTCGTGGTCGTAGACGGTCGTGGTAGGCTTGACGATAGTATATGTTCCGGCAGTAGAGCATGTAACAGTTGTGCTGTGGGTGATGGTGTTGGTCATGGTGCCTTCAGTCTCGTATCCAATGTACACAGCAGCGATGGTGGTTGGCTTGGTGACTTCGGCGATCT
The DNA here is from genome assembly GCF_000523455.1 of Bipolaris oryzae ATCC 44560. Classification (NCBI taxonomy): domain Eukaryota; kingdom Fungi; phylum Ascomycota; class Dothideomycetes; order Pleosporales; family Pleosporaceae; genus Bipolaris; species Bipolaris oryzae. Next base: position 42,744 of record NW_006911431.1, on the reverse strand, counting down.
GGCCGCCGTAGGTGACGGGTTTGTTAGCCACGGCGTGGTATGTCTGCTCGGCGGTGACAATGGTAGGGGTCGCGACAGTCATGTCGTTGGCAGGCACGGTGTAGACGCCAGGGGCATCGAAGGTGGTCACTTGTGGTTTGGGTGCGCCGTAGGTAAAGGTATGCATATAAGTGCTCCACTTTCCACCAGAGTACTTCTTGATGGTCACACCCTGCTCATCCTTGTTGCCCGTGTACTTCGGATTTCCGGGATATCTAGGGAGTGCATGTGGTCCGATATGGTCGTAGGGCATCTCGTGAATTTCCTCACAGAGCTCATACCATGTCTTGTTAGTGTGGGATTCACCCGATCCTCTGTAATAACCAGTTGGGTGAGCATAGCCTTCAGGCGTAGCAGTGACAGTGTGAGTGATGGTTTTCTTCGTTGCGTACACGGTTACGTCCTGATTGGTTGCAGTAACGGTGACCTCCTTGCCATAGCCATCAGTGATCACAGTTGAGACAGCCTCATACTCCGACCATTCGCCGTTGACATAGGTCGGGACTGGCTGATACTGGGCTGTAACGGTGACTGGTTCTTTGCCGTGCCCAGGATAGACAGTGGTATAGCCGAGCTTGGATGAGGTCGACTGAACGCCATAGCCATAGTCGGCTGCAACAGCTGTGGCAAGAGAGAGAATAGAGACGGACCTCATTTTCGATGGTGATGATTAAAGAATGATCAAGGTTGGATATTAAACAATAAAATAATAAGCTGCTCAAAGAACTTGAAGTACTGAGCAGGTTGCAAAATAAATTGCAAGAAACTGACGATGAAAGAGTGACTGTGGGTGGGAATAGAAGATTCTATCGTGGGCAGGACAGCATATATTGTATGTATACGGTGAATGGACCACATCCTCCGCGGAGTGCGGCCCTTGCAAAGCTTGGCTACCATACCATAACGATAGATCTTCCGCTCTCTCGGAACGACATGTTGCCGTTAGCAGCTACAGGAGTATCACACTTAGTCACTCTGCACCTTGGCGCACAACCGGAGCGCCAAGAATGGTGGAGATTAACTACCGAAGATCAGTGCCTTGTCTCGTGACTCATTTCCTTTTCGAGCTGCAGGTCGATAGCGGAGAAGCTATATGTGAACTGAAAGATGCACTGAACTTAAGTTGGTCTTTTCTGGCCTACAGGGGCAAACAGTTTTCAGGCGGATTGCTTCTTGGCAACTGCAGTGGGCGGAATCGTCGGATGACTATAGTTCGTCACTTACCCGTAGGTAGCCTGAGAGCTCTGCGGCCAGACTTTGGTGAGTAGCGCCACGGCTGTACTGACAGGTTCCAGGAGGCACTGGTTCAGGGGGGCCAAAGTCAACCCGCTCAGGGGAACAGCGCCTCTATTGCAATTTATGTACTCAAATACTACTCATTAACTATCATATGATTGTTCAACAAACGGCAGATTGTGGGTATCACATTGTGGGAAAGCAAGGAAATCTATTGTTGCGCTATTTTGGCATTGTATAGAAGGAAAAAAGAGGTATACCGGCTAGATCTCATAGCTAGAGATGTCTGGTAGTATGCCATTGAAAAATTCGCTCATGACTTTCCTCAGCTGTTCCAACTCCTGCTTGTTGGAGGTGACTACATCATCGTTCAAACAGATTTGGCCAGCCTTCTTGCTTTGTTTAAGATATGGCCTCAGCAAAACATGCTCAGCTTGCTCCGCATCTGTGATCATGTAGAACATAGCATCTGGATTGACAATCGTGTATTGGAATTTGATTAGTGCTTTGATCACTGTCTCCCGCTGTTTGGCCTTCTGAGCAGGATGAGGCAGAAGAGGCTCCAGTCCAGCTCGTTGCCGGTTGAGAACCAGTTTGACCAAGCAATCGCCACAGCGTGGTGACTCACGTGTGACCCGATCAAAGATTGTTGCCGTAGAAAATACGGGACTGCGTGCTTCAGCATCGCTGGATGATATAGAAAATCCCGGTGCCAAGCAATCTTCCATATCGAATGCATCGCAGTCCAGATCCTTGGTCATGATTGGTCCGTCCAGAGATGTCCAGAGGATATCGTTGTTTACAACTGGGGGTTTGAGTCCAGCTTGTTCGAGATAGTCCTGGACGTGGTAGTAAATACGGCGTCGATATATCTCTGGGGTTTCATTGCTCAAACCCTCTGCTAGATCATTGATGACATTCTGGCGTTCATCCCAGTCCAAGTAGCCATCATTGTTGGTGTCGCTTCGCATCATAATGTAGCTCCAAAGCAGTGCCTCTCGGTGTCTTTCCATTGTGTAATGGAAGATGATATACCACGAGTAGAGCTGAAAACCATTCTCGCCTCGAAACCGCTGATATGCACTTCTCAAAGCTGGCCTAGGAAAGCTAGTGATTGCTTCTCTCGCGATGCTCCGAGATAAAGAGTGACCAAAGTGCACTTGACCCTTACGCTTGCGGGCACCAAACCGTCGGTTCAGAAGCCAAGACGTGTAGATTAGGAAGGGTTTCTCTCCGAAGCGCTCGGCGTCTTTCTCTGTAGGAGGCTGTAACGTGTTGTATGCATTGGTCTTGAAACCAAGAGTAGGACCGAATAGTGGCGAATATATATCGGACGCTGAATGGGGCTTGCCCAAAATCATGTCATCGGAGAGAGCAAACAGCTATATGGTATTAACACACTGCTAAGTGCTAAGACGAGGGGCATTTGAGACTCACTCTATCCACTTCGGACTTGGTGTTGTAGAGTTGGTTCTCAATAGTGAGAGAATCAAAACTCGGCAAACATTTGCGTTCCTCGGGTCCAAAGAACTCTTCCTGACTGAGGACCTGAACCTTTTCCATATCAGACCTCAACCAGTGAGGCCATTGCTTACCATACGTAGTTGGTGATGAATCATCCTTCTTGGCATTCTTGAAAGCGTTGACGAGGATCTGGATTCGGTTCGTGAAATGACCGGCATATTTCTCAACACTGCGCATGGAATAACGGAGCTCGTCCCACTCGCGATATCTGTTGGAGCCATGCGATTCAATCCAGACTCCATCTGCGTCGTTTAGTGAGGAGTTTAGTTCATAAGGCTTCATAGTATCAGCCAACTCTTGCTGCGATCCATTCACCCCTGCAAATTTGATTAGCAAGTGAGACGTTATGCTTATCGTACTAATACTCACAAGTGTATACAAAATCAATCCTAGGCTCGTCAAGCTTCGGGCCTGAGTAACGCGCCTTCGAGATCCATTCATCCTCCCAACCTTGGAGGACCACATCCTTTACAGAGACTTCAAATGGGACATGATAGAGGTCTGGAAGTCCTTCAGCCTTTTCTTTAAGTTCTTCGCATTGATCCCAGCTAGGAAAGTCGTAATGCTCTGACCATGGTGTCTGGGTTTCCAAAGTTTCAAGGGGTGGCTGATTCTTATTGATATTCTGAGGTTGAGCTAGATCCTCGGCATCGTCCTTGACCTTTGTGTCCATAATCGGAATTTGAGCATTTTCGTTGGATACGATATCTCCAGACTCGGATTCAGTAGCATCGTCATCATCAGGGTGTTTCAATTTTGAAGCATGCTCTACACCACCTTGGTTCCGGTGCTCTTCGATTTTCTCGATATCGTCTAGATCGTGAGTTTCGGCGTCCTCATCAGTGGTCAGCGCAGAGCCGCTTCCTCCTAAGGGCCCAGCATCGTGGCTATGAATGTTACGAGGTCGAGTATCAGGACGGGGTGAAAGAGCGAGGTGAGGAACTTCAGCATTCAAGATCCGCTCTGGGTTAGGGTGCGAATGGCGGACGTTGATCCGCCCAGCGCGAGGCGACTCTGCTTCGATTATCGCTTCAACAGTTTCCGGTAACGGATTTGAAGTGAGAGGCTTCAAGCCGGCTTCTGAATTCGCCCACTTACTCCAAGTGACTGTGCCAGAATTCCAGAAACAAAAAACAAAGAAGATGATCAAGGCCCAAATATACCGGCGGAATGAACGGCGTGACCTGTAAAGCACATTGCTCCGGCCAATCATGACGCGCTTAATAACTAAAAGGAGCAACTCAACGCGACAGACATAAAGAGGGTGATAGAATAGAAAAAGTTCACAAAGGGCCAGACAAGCACGAACTGCGATACCATTCAGCGTTTGTGTAAGGAAGAAATATAGTATTCTGTGATGCACTCGTCACATTGTTCGTTTACTATGTGCCGCGGGGCTCTCGCAGTAGACCGAAACCGCCGGCACCCCTAAATCACGGTGCATTTCGAAGCGGAAGTTCCACCTTTAGTGTTTTTCTTCTGGGCTAAGCGGATCTCGTGTTCAGCTCTGAGCACTATAGTACAATGGACTAGGATGCGAGACCGATGCGATGTGATGCTAGTTAGCGCATACTAATTTCCACAGGGGCACGTCGGGATCTACCGATCGCCACCACCAAACGACCCCGACGGGTGTAGTATGATCTCCCGTGCGTCCCCACAAGCCATCGTCTAGGCACAGCCATCGGTACTAACACAGCGTATGCCCAATGTTCCGCGGCTGGGCCGTTCGAAATTTGTTTCCAAGACGGCTTGTTTGTCAGTGCTCTAGATAGTGGGTTATTTAACATGTACCTCACTCAAAACGTTGCCACGCTTGCAACACCGTCTCTCAGCGGCTGTCAATGTCCCCACGGCAATTCCCGAAAACTTGTGCGTTTGCATTCCGTGGAACCTATCGGGGTATTTTCCGTGATACATCCAGCAAGTAGCATTTTTGTGCACCTTGAGGGCCATCATCGATCGGTATTCTGAGTTGTCACATTCTGCCCTCTCCTTTGGCACCACTCTTTTTCTTGACTTTGTTACTCTGGCCACAGCCTGAACCGTGATCGATACGGGATGTCCGGGCCAGCTTCCCCTGCTTCGAGGCGACAACGAATGCCAAACCTTACGAGATTTTCTAAATATGCATTGGTTGTACTTGTCGTACTTCTGACAGTAGCACTATGGAGGCCATCCGAACCGCCGCCAACGATATCAGAATATATATCCCACAGTGAGGACGATATTAAAGTGCAAGGGAAATTGCATCATTCAGAACATCATAACAGCGCAGAGGACAAAGAAGGTGAAGGCAATGGATCGACACAACTCGCCGCCGGTCTAGATTCCAAAGATGGACCAAGCTCATCCGAGTCGCTCGCAGCACCGAATACCAAGCTTCCATCTTCAAGCTCACCCTCATTTCCCAAATTCGGTAAAATCACTGCAACATTTGGAGAGCCAGATCCACCATATGAAAACGCCATAGCATCACACAAACTCCACAATGAAATCCATGGATACCCGCACTTCATTCTGCGCGAGAAAATGCTCCGGGGTCTATGGTCCAAGCACGCCTACATCATGACTATCATCGGAAACGAACTTGCAAAGCCAAAAGACGAGCGATTAGCCTGGGTCTTATGGCATGATCGCGACACAGTGTTGATGAACCCGCAACTTCCTTTGAATATTTTCGTTCCTCCTTCACCGGCATTCGATCACATCCACATGCTCGTTACGAATGACAGGAATGGCCTTAATAACGGGGTATTCCTGTGCCGGGTATCGGCTGCGAGCTTCAAGTTCTTTGCAAGTGCATTGAGTATCAGAGAGTACCAGCCTGAGATACAGTTGAAGTATACTGAGCAATCAGGCATGGAAGAAGTTATTAAACGTGTACGTTGATCATATCTCAATTCGTCGTCTTTGGTTGTGCTAAGGAAATCACAGGAGAACTGGAATAATATTATAGCATACGTCCCTCAGCGCTGGTTCAACGGCTTCCCGCCCACCAAGAAGGATCTAGCAGCGGGCAAGCCATCGGCATCCCGTCCGGGATCCCTACTAATTCACTTTGCCTCTAATCGTGATGGGAAGAGGCCAGAACGAATGGCTCATTGGAGTGCGATTGCAAAGAAAAGAACAGCGGCATGGGACAAGCCTGTTGAGAAGACAGGGTACATCAAGGAAATTACTGAGTACTGGGATAGATTAGGGAAAGGCGAGAGTCAGCAGAATATCATTGAAGATATTGAAGGTCGTGTTTGGAATTTATGAAGAATAAAGTCCATTAGTGATTTGTTTTTTGCGACAACACTTCCACTTTTAGCTCATTACCTACCAATATCATACTAATCTTGCAACCTTCCGATATGAGAGAAATAGTACGCTCAAGATTCGATTAGGCGAGGATGAAGTATTAGCAGTGATGTTCTCGCACCAATATAATTCAACGTATTAATTGCTTGCTTTGCTATATCTCCAATTCAGGTGACCGATTGTGTCGCAAATTCTTCCGGCTCCACAGTAACCACCTCACCCACCGGGAATTCAAATGTGCTTACATCCATCTCCGCCATCAAGTCATGAGCAGGATCAACAGCCTGAAACTTAGTCTCCTGTTGCAGCAACCCTCTCAAATTCAAACTCACTGGAAACACCGTAAACTTACTCTCCCCTTTCTTTCGCATAAGCTTGCTTCTTTGCCCACTATAACCAGACTCCTTCTTGCTATCCTCAACTTTGCGATCAGAGTCCCTATCTAAAGCTCCAATGGCACGATACAGTCCGAATATCATGGGGTATGCTCCCAGGCAAAAAGGTTCGGGCCAGTTACCATCATGACGGCATAGTTCTTGTATGGCTACATCAATAGACTGAGCGTTTGGTAGCAGTGACTGGTCATATAACAGCCTAGCCGCCCCACGGAGGGATAATGCGTAGGCGCCCGTGCCGGTCAGCTTGTTAACCTCCATGATAACTCGTGTGTGGTTCCCCTTTAACTTTTCCGCGCTCAGATCCGGCTTACGACGAATGATACGCCGTGATTCTGGTATTACCGTCGGATCATTATGGGTAACGTAGTACTTTCCCGACTTATGTGGTTTGTTGTTCACTCCGAGATGGCCGAGGGTGAGCAAATTCCACGAGTCCCCGTAAGGGGAGTGTAGGGGCAAGGTGCTATTCTGAATGGCCCGGACGCCACGGGAGAAGGACAGCATCTGTAATTTCAGCAATACGTCCCAGTCTGCATCATCTTCAATGATGAGAGCCGATTGAATTTGGTTCTGCACCATTCTGTAGATTGTGAGACATATGTACGTGGAGTAGAGGGCTGCATTTACTTTTGATAGACGTTCAAATGTGCGCGCCAACAACCGTACGCACCGAGGCCCTCTTCACCTCTCCAAAACTGAAAAGTGTTAGGCAAAAAACAAAAGGTTTATTGCAAGATCGCCATACAGCTGGGAATGCTTTGGGGTGCATCAACGATGCATTCACACCATCTACAAACTCAATTTCGAGATGCGATACCAAAGCCATGAGGGCAAGATAATCCCGTTTATCGGGACGATGTGCCATGGAAATTGCATAGATCTTTTGGAACTACACTTGATGTTAGACCGAGTCACGTTTACTCGCAGACATATTTCTTACACCCAAAGTGCTGTTTTGGGTATCCCAAATGGGATCATCAGCGGGCTCCACCCTGGATACCCTCAACTGAGCATTGTTGATGCCTGGCGGTGGAGCTCTTGATGTACCAAATCGCATCCGTGTCGAGCCTACTGTTTGCTCAAACGCGCCCGATCCAGTATTAAAAGAAATAAACAAAACAATCGAAGCAAGGACCATGAAAGACAGGGCAACAAGGTGAAAGATAGACTTTGGAAAGTACATCTTGAAAAGAGTGGCTATCGATCAAAATCGATGCTGCAGTTTCTCGGCTTGGTCCACGCAAAGGGTATACCATAGGAACTTCTAGATCTGCTTGAAGATAATAATGGGGCACGCGAGCAAGTTTGCTCGGCGGAGCCCCTTACCCATCTTACAGATATTGGTGGCTGGTAGTGAACTTTACTAGTTGTACATTAGCGCCAGGGGTTCCGCGGATCAGATCTTCGCCAATCTTCGCCTGTGCGCCGCTACTATGAACACTTAATTACCCCTACCTTTACAAAGGACGCGGATCTTACCCGTCAGGTAGGTTATAATTTAGGACCAATTTGTGAGTTGCCCATGTCGCTGAGCTAACAGAATTAGAAATTACGGGAGTATATATCTGTGGATGTACTTGGCGAGATAGTTCAGCCCCTTGACATCTATCATGTATGTTGATAGCACTGTGTGAGCAGGATATAAGATGACTGGTGTCGGGTGTAAGAGTTGGTTTTTGTAGATATGAGAGTTGGGGGCTTATTGCCTTTTACTATCCGCATGCCCGTCGTGTAGTAGTGCAAAATAAGGTCTTGCCTTCAGTGTCCAGTTGATGAAAAAGGCTGATATCAAAGGCATCATCAAAATATTGGTATCGGCTATCGGCGCAAACGCCTAATTGTGCAGTCCGATAGTCTTCGGTCGTGTCGGGATCGGTGACATACTCGTCTTTGAAATCTTGAAATCAAACGTTTGCTTGACGACATCACAAATGAGATTGTACTAAACCCGATTGCAGCATCTAGGGGTTTAATTGAGCAGTCTATCATGAATCGACTGAAGCGTATGCGGATTTCAAGGCCGACGCGAGAAAAATGCCATGGCTCTGAGCAGTGAACTTCTCGAGGAATATAATCCCTCGGCAGTTGATAAAGTTGATACAAGGTGGGTGGCCATGGTATTCGATGCCATAAATTTAAGACTCTACCAGACGTTTTTCAACTATAGAGAGCAGTCCTGATGCTATCGACGCATGAGCAGAGTGATGAGGAGAAATACGAGCTGAAGCTGAAGCTGAAGCTGAAGCTGAATCGTGGAGTCTTGGCAAAACAGGCAACCAGCACCAGCCCACTGCGCACCCGACAGGACGAATATCCTCAGTAAAACCGAGCAATCCATCTCCGACAAGGCGCGAGAGAGAAATGCTTCCTCAACAGGTCCGGCTTTGTCTTCAGGCGCTGCATATCAGCATCAATGAGTTTTCTACGTTCGTAGCTTCTCGCGGTCTCGACGATGACGTCGTTGCTGCCATCACAGAAGAAGGCGGCTCCCGCCTTCAGGATACCCTCGCTCAGCTTCGACAACTCTGTGAGCTTGCAGAAGAGTGTATGTGGCCCTTGAAAATTCATCGAATCTTTCTGCTAAATGAACTACCAGTAGCAAATGTTCTCCACGAAATGCGTAGTCCCATGCAGACAGCAGGAAGCTGCAACACTGTCACGTTGCATGAACCTTTGGACATGTCTCAACCCATACAAGAAGGCAGAAATCCATACCAAGCTTCTCCTTTCGAGTCTCGCTCTGTGGATCTCGAGCGCGATAAATCGTTTGAAAACCTACCTGTCTCTATCCTGACCCGTGATCTGCTGCGCAGAGGGGTACATCCTATTCAACTTCCGAGGGATCCAAGCCTCCCTCCGATCGGGCCGATTTACCTCAGTGATATTCCTGCTGGAAAACCAAATCCTGACTTGATCACCGCGCCTCCCAATTCCAATACCCCTAGAAGCGCGTCACTCAATTGCGTTGAGCCACTGGATCAGTTTGCACACTGTAAAATTTTAATAGCTGAGGATAATCTGATCAATCAGAGAGTCATGCTGAAGATCCTGGGGAAACTAGGAATGCATAATAATGTCGTAGTTCCAGATGGCCAGGCTGCGGTGGACAGTGTTCGAGAGTTAATGGGGATATACCACCCTTTCGACTTCATCTTCATGGATGAGTCGATGCCGGTCCTCAGCGGTCACGAAGCCACGCGTCAGATCCGCGAGATGGGGTTTCAAGGTCCAATATGCGCTATGATGGTCAATACGAGGTTAGCAAACAAGCAGAGAACTTGGGACTCAGGCGCTACTACGATTATCCAGAAGCCGTTCATGGTCAGTTCTGTTCGAAATGTCTTGGAGCAGTACTTGACGCCTCTTATCGAGGAGCCAATTGTTGACGAATCACCACTGCCACGGCGAAAACCAGATATCAAGTCGAAGCTTTAAGCCTATTGCTGGTTTTGCGCTGCAGCATGCATACCTTCTTTTCTTGTCCGCGCTTCGAAGAGTTACATGAACGAAACACTGCTATTACCAAACTTGAGCAAGTTAGTTTCATATTTCACTTCTTTTGAATGTTCCAATCCTAGGGTGAGATGAAGTTACCAGAGGTCTGCTGTGAAGGCGCCGCATCCCTATGATCCAATTACTAGCCTTCTTGATATTGTTTGGAGTGAAGGAGTTGTATTTAGCAAGTCTTATATCAGAACTATGTATCTATTGCAATTGAGATTATCTTTAGTACATTTTGCTATTCGTACTAAAACTGTTGCTTCACTCAAGCTCGACTCGTCTCGTGCATTCCCAGGAGTACGGAATACAACAGAGCTTGGTTGCATGCACATCGGGAAGATAAAAACTCCCTCGAGTAAGTTTTAGTAATTCAAACTCTTAAACAAAAGCCCCCAGATCAGCCATTGTAGCTATGGGTGGATGATATGGTTTGCATGATGTCTGCACGTCGTACAAGAACTTAAATGGTGTTAAGGTTTTGTCTGGAGCTGAATATGTCACTATTGCACTGACCGATGGGAAAATCCCGAGTTCAGATGTTGTGATTGGTGCTGGCGGTAGTACCTGTGTTTTACGAGACCATTTCTAATTACGAACAAGAGGCGATGCATTCACGACTGGAAATTCGTTGAGAAACAATACCACATTGTCACTTGCGATACCACATCCTCGTCACCCTCTGCTGCCTCATCTTCTTCTGCAATTGAAAAATCCCATAAAGCAGCGCCTCAGCAGTAGGCGGACAGCCAGGTATGTAAATATCCACAGGCAGAATACGATCGACACCGCGAAGGACGCTATAGCTGTAGTGATAGTAACCTCCGCCATTAGCACAGCTGCCCATGCTTATAACCCATTTGGGGTCTGGCATCTGGTCGTAGCAGAGCCGGACAGCAGAAGCCATCTTGTTGGTGACGGTACCGGCGACAATCATGATGTCGGCCTGGCGGGGGGAGGCACGGAAGATGATGCCCAGGCGGTCCTGGTCGTAGCGTGGCATGGAGCAGTGCATCATCTCGATGCCGCAACATGCTAGGGCGAAGGTGAGGGGCCAGACGGAGCCTTGTCGTGCCCAGTTGGCGATCTGGTCGAATGTCGTTCTTGGATGTGTGTTAGCCTCCTGGGCGATTAAGTTGAGCCAGGTGTGAGGATTGACTTACAAGACGTATTCGACTGCATTATTCGGCTCTGCTTGTGACGACAGAGGGGTATTTCTTGGGAGAAGACTCTTGGACCCGGCGTGTTTGGGGCTCTGGCTTTGATGACGCCTAGCATTGACCTGTGTAGCTAGCGGCAGTGATAGTACGGGTGGTGTTCTGGGAACTAAGCACAGGCGAGGAGCAGCAACTTGATGTCGGTCGTCAGCTAGATTAAGTCAAGTGGGGAGAGGAGTCGTACTGCTGAGCATGCGTGTAGTTGCCATTGCAGAGGATGAAGATATTGCAGAAGGAAAGGTAAGATGAAAGAGACTGCATGGAGAAGGGTAGTGGGTAATAGTTCAAGGTTAGTTGCAAGAACGAAGGCACAACAAGTGCTTTGCCACCTTGCAATCTGTGCCCGGTTCTCATTGTGAGGAGTGAAATTAGAAAGAAATCTTGCAAGGACAAGGGTACACATGCACGTGAGGCATTGGGAGAGAACATGGGCATATATCTGGTAATAGAAGAAAATCATAAATCAAATGTCCTAAAAGTGAGAACAGAAGATTTCCTAATAATTATAAAACTAAATAAGAAGCATAAAGGGGTGCATGGATGTTGCTGTGCGTCAGTGTCGCCTCTGGTGCTGAGTAGGATGAGGCTCAAGCGACTTAGAAAAAGTAGGAACTCGGAGGACCGATCATGGTTTTTTGGGTGGGCATCAGCCTGTACCTCAACATTTTGTTCAGCCCTATATGGCTGGATACGGTACGTTAAGCGGGGAGGACCCACCGCTGCAAAAGAGACCGTGCCATGCAGGGGCATGCAGAATCCGTCACTCTTGTAAAACGACACGCAGTGATTTGCTCATTGCTAGCGTCGCTGCCGGCTCTCCCTGTCATGACCGCTTTCACCCGCTATGCTCCATGCCTGTACTTGCGCCATTACGGCCGGTGAGTCTCTTTACTTGCATTCTCACCCCACCTATCACGCTTTTCCAAATCCACATGACTTGAAATCTTACTCAAGACAGAAAAGGCCGCCAAAATACGATTATCAGATCTAAAATGATGCTACATGTGCGCCTTCAACACACATATGATAACACATACATGTCTAATGAGCGCGACGCCAAGTTCCAGACGGCCCGCCCTGTAGTTATGAATCAATATCATTATTGCACACACCATATAGCAGACAGTTCACCTGGTGGAGACCTGCCCACCCACAGCACCTAGTACAGCGACATTGCACTGTCTCCACCCAGGCCCAGACGGTAGCCAGATACACATCCAATCATCTCTTCCTTGTTCTTTTCGACATGATTCAGTTCATATAAACATCTACTTACATACCATCAGAGCACTGCCAGTCGTCAGCCTACTTACACTGCACAAATCAAAATCAAGCAGCCACATGTGCCTCCGCGGAGCTTACCACCTGCTAAAACAGCCGGTAACCGGACAGCCCAGTTCAAGACTCCACTAGAGGTATAATATCACACCGGGAGTAGTCGTGAACCTCTGTAGTACATCCCCTCCGAAACTCTTAAAGGACGCCTTCCCCGTGGGAAAGATGGCTTTTTCCTATAACCAAGCAGTGGCTGACTAAATGACCTTTAATCGTCTTTCTTCAAATCGACTGATCGGGCTTGCTTGAGAAGCATTATCGATTATAAAACTCTTTTGCTATATACCGTTCGACAACGCCAACTAACAAAAGGCAAAGGGTATATACACCGAGAAGATTGACAAAGACACGATAATCAGTCTCTATTCGAAACATCAATAATCCACTGAACCGCATTCTTCGCTTCCTTCAATCCATACGGCATGGTGAGTACAAAACAATGCATCTGCTTCTCCCAATGAACCCACTCTCCCTTGACACCTACTTTCGCGCATTTCTCACGCAGTATGATACCATCGGGGCTCAAGACGTCGTGACCAGCAGTGATGCCATGGACCTTGATGTTCCTCTTAGCTAGTAACGAAATATCAGCGTTAATGGGAGAAATCCGGCGATCGGCAGCATCCCAGTCGCCGCGCCACGCTTTTGCCGTTTCTCGGATGGTCTTGGGCGTGAGAAGAGGGTCTTTGGGCGCGATCTTGTCGATGTCTGGGTTTTTGCGGGTGAGGTCGATTGAGGCGCACACGGTCATGATGGCAATGGGATGCGGATTCATTTCCTGGTGCTCGCTATCTTCTCTCAAGGCCTCAAGAACAAGGCATAGCGCAATGTTCGCACCGGAAGAGTCTCCCGCAAGAATGACCCTTTCTCCGGCTTTCTCGGCTTCGGCCATGAGAGCGCGATATGTTTTCAGGCACATGGGAAATGAACTCGGTGCAGGATTGTTGGGCGCAAGCGGAGTTGAGACAATGGAGATGGTTGTGTCGGTCATCTCTTTCGCCATCTTTGCGCATAGCTTGTAGTGTTGTGGTGAGGGCGGTTCCTGCCAACTACCTCCTGCAAAATAATACATTCGCTTTTTGGAGGGCTTTTCGGGTCTATTGGGAGGCAGTACGTCGTATATGTACGTGTCGCAAACGGTGCGTTCGCGGAGTGTGCATCCGCTCAGCTTCGACTTGGACGGGTTGAGCCGGATGGAACCATCCTCGTGCTTTGGCGTGCGATTCCCAAGCTGAGAACGCATCAGTCTGACCAGCGACTGGACGACGAACATGAGAAGAGTACGGTCATCGCGGAGGGAAACTTGGATGGATGAGCCTGGCTCTGTTTCCCCGGTAGTAAGTTCGTCGGATCCCATGGCGGTTATCTTTAGTATGTAGAGTGATTCGAGAAGAAGGTAAGAAGAAGCCCTGCGGCAGGGGATCAGAATGCAGGGTAAGCGACCGTTTGTATGCATCCATGCTGACCGTAAAGTGCAACCATCATCGATATGGGAATTTGCATTTCCCACTCGGCGAGCGACACGTTGATGGTAAAGAAAGGGATCAATGACGTTGTGGCGCAGCTTGTGAAGACCGATCTGAGAGCCCTAGACAGGCTCGGGAAGATCTGACATGTGTTGGTGATCTGCACCCAGCAAGACAGCAATGTGAATGTAAACTGATGAAGACAGCGCTACACATCTTAAGAAGAGCTGGTTCTAGAACTGCCCAGAGAGGGGGGCTAGTCTGGAAATTGTTGTCTGATAGTCGAGTCGAGATACGGGTGGGTTCTAGCTCATGACGTTACTCGACACCATAACGCCATGCCCACGCCAAGCCAAGAAGCACTCCCCAATTTTGCTCGACCTCTTGGACTATCAGTATCGTCAACTCCAACATCGCGGCGCGTCTTGCTGTGCACCACTGCTACATGACATGGAAGTACAGAACTTATTTTGTGTGCCAAAAATTCTCATTTCAATGGCCATTGTGGTACGCGTCCACGAGGGTGAATCTGAGCAGAGATGACGTAGCGTGCCTGGATTCCAAAGGACAACCCACACTACACATGTCGTTGAACCCTAAGCCAACCATCTTTCCTGCCAAACCTTATTCCTGTCTTATCGGCTTTTCTGCATGCAGTATCTCACCGACAGTATGTGGCTAGTGCACTGGCTAGAAGAGACTGATCAGTTACATCTGACGTGCGCAGACGTGGAAAACAGCCCACTCAAGCTGGGCAAATGTCTTGGTCTCGAGCGCTGAGTGGCGGTGCAATGGGCGGAAATTGCTGCCAGGACCGGATCCCGCTCGCTAAATGTGCTACTCCCATGCAGCTGAGCCGATTCCGTCTTGGGTGTCTTGTCGTTCTGGGCTTCCTTCGTTCCATTTCGTCTAACTGGCGATACTCCACCTCGTTAGCATGTTTAGCAGCATCGACGCCTTGGCCTACGTGGGTCGACCAAGACTTGCAAAACAATCCACCTTATCAGGGAAAAATGTTAAAGATGGCGAACACCAGACAATGCATATACCAATTGATTGACAAGTTCCAACTGCGAATCCATCAACTCACCTACCACGCGACGTCATCAGTCAATGGCTTCGCAAGCCTATCTCACGGACGAGGAAATTAAGAAATTCATTGACGATCTCGACCACGACAAGGATGGCAACATTAGCTACTGGGAACTGGAACGGAAGCTGGACCAGGTCCACAAGGAGATAGCCCCGAAAGCCCAACCGCATAACCTTCACCACAAATCTCGCGGCGATGAAGCTCGACACGAGTTCCTCAGACACGTCATCGGGACGCGCGAGGACCACATCGAACGCGACGACTTCGCAAGGACGGTGAAAACATGGGAAATTCCATCGCTTGAGGCCGATCGGAAAGAAGCAAAAGATGAAGACGACTACCTGAAGCACATCTCGCTATACCGGCGAGCTCGAGCCTACTGGGCTGTCAAAGGACCCGAGATCATTTTCCTAGCACTTGTCCTCCTGCTGATGATCGGCTTCGGAGTCTGGCAATTCGTCAAATATCTCACTTTCGACCAGTACACGCCTGCATTCGGATGGGGAGTTGTACTTTCAAAGACGTGCGCGGGCGTGCTATATCCGACCTTTTTCTTCCTCATTCTCTCCATGTCCAGGTGGCTGTCGACATTCCTCCGCCGCTTCTATTTCATCTCGAGATTCATCAATTGGGATCTGTCCCAGTCATTCCATATCAAAATATCTATCGTCGCGCTGGTCTTTGCGACTTTGCACGCAATCGGCCATCTTAGCGGTTCCTTCGTCTTTGGTAGTATGGCGATTCGACAAGACGCCGTTGCCAATGTCCTCGGGCCAGATGCCGTACCGCGCTCATACACCAGCTTTCTTCGCTCTCTGCCAGGGTGGACCGGTCTTACGTCTCTTGGACTGTTCTATCTCTTGGCGATAATGAGTATGCCGCAGATCCGGAAGTGGAGTTATGAGGTCTTTCAACTCGGCCATTTGCTCATGTTTCCCATTATTGGGTTCATGATGGCGCATGGTACTGCAGCCCTTTTGCAATGGCCAATGTTTGGATACTGGCTTGCCTTCCCTACACTAATGGTTCTCTTTGAACGCGTTTGGCGCTTGGTTCTAAGCTTCCGCCCGATCAATGCTGACATCGAGCTACTGGACGATGAGACTGTCGCTATTACGGCAAAAGTTCCCAAGACTCGCCCTTGGGACTATAAGGCTGGGCAGTACGTGTTTGTGCAGGTTCCGCAGCTGTCCCGATTCCAGTGGCATCCGTTCACAGTATCGACATGCATCAAGAACACTATGCAGGTTCACATCAAGGCCGATGGCGACTGGACAAATCAACTCCGTGATCTGGCTAAGGAGGGGGGTAAGCGAAGCATCAAGATCGGATTAGATGGTCCATTTGGTGCACCTGCGCAACGATTCTACGACTTCGAGTACAGCATGGTTTTCGGGTAAGCTGAATACGCCTCATATCAATGCGAGCCAAATGCTAACATCTTACAGTGCTGGTATCGGCGTGACACCCTTTTCCGGAGTACTAACAGATCTCCAACAACACGAACTCGAACGAGTCAAGTCTATGGAGAACTCAGCTGAACTCTCCGACGACACTCGTCAACAATCATCGCCTTACACCAACCACCGCCGAGTCGATTTCCACTGGATGGTCCGCGATAAGAACAATCTGCTATGGTTCTCTGATCTCCTGAACGAAGTCTTCCGGACGGGACCCAAAGCCCCAGATCTCGACATCCGCATCAACACGTACGTGACGCAGAAGCGCAAGCAAATCTCTCAACATGTATTCAGGTGGTTATTGGAGAAACATCGTACGCCAGAGTTCCCCCAGTCGCCCATCACGGGTCTTGTCAATCCCACTCATTTTGGACGGCCGGACATCCGCGGCATCATGGAGCGACATTATGATGATATGAGCAAGGTGCTAGCGGAGGGACTGGATGATAAGAACCAAGGCAGTAATGATGAAGTCAAGGTCGGCGTTTTTTTCTGTGGTCCGCCTGTCATTGGCCAGCAGATTGCGGATCAGTGCAGCATGTTGAGTGCGAGAGCACGGAATGAGGGTAGGAAGATTGAGTATCGGTTCATGATTGAGGTCTTTGGTTAGATTATATAATTTGGAAATATTGAAATTCCTGTTCACGAATAACTGAATGCATAGTCTCAGAGGGAAATTCTATGGCCCCATCTTGTACGAAAAATAAAAATAAAAAATATTCCACCAGACAAAACATGTGAAGACAACTTTGCGTGTCCAGGAACTTCGAATGCAGGGGCACGTGCACTAGCGTTACTTACGTATAGTACTAACTCCGCAGCATTAACGCCGACGTGTCGGAACAGCAACCTCCACACCCGCACTCATCCTCTACAACAATCATTCTCCGCAACCCTACTTCTCAACCCCCGACCTTCTTTTCCTCCACAAAACACCTTCCCCCCTCCCCCCCCCCAAAAAAAAGAGCCTACCTCCTCAACCCCAACCGCTTTCCAACCCACCTTCAACACCACAACCCCGCAACGCCGCCGCCCTCCGCCCACCAAATCCACCCCCCCCTCTCTCTATTCCAGCAAACCATGGCCTCAACAGCCGCAAAGCGCCTCTTCAAAGAATACCGCGCCCTATCCTCGGACCCGCCCGAGGGCATAACCGCCGGCCCCATAAACGAAGACGACATGTTCATCTGGGAAGCCCTAATCCAAGGGCCCGAAGGCACCCCGTTCGAAGGCGGTGTTTTCCCCGCTGAACTGCGGTTTCCCAAGGATTACCCCTTGGCGCCCCCCAAGATGAAGTTTATTACCGATATGTGGCATCCGAATGGTACGTCATTACACTTTTTTTTCTCTTCTTCTTCTTCTTCTTCTTCTTCTCCTTTCCTGATTGCTGTGTGGTATTTGAGGGGAAGGAGGGTTTGGAGAGAAAGGGTGTTTGTGGAGGGCAAAAAAAAACTGACGTTTTTTTTGGTAGTCTATCCCAACGGCGAAGTTTGCATTTCGATTCTACATGCGCCCGGTGAAGATCCCATGCAGTACGAACAAGCGTCGGAGCGGTGGTCGCCGATTCAAAGTGTGGAGAAGATTCTGATTAGTGTCATGAGTATGTTGGCGGAGCCGAATGATGAGAGTCCGGCGAATGTGGATGCGGCGAGGATGTGGAGGGAGAAGAGGGCCGAGTATGAGAGTATTGTTAGGGCGAATGTAAGGAAGAGTTTGGGGTTGTAAAGGTGGGGATGAATAGATTATGGGTTATGGATTATGAATGCATATGTCTGTACGGAGTTGGATTGAAAATGTTATCATGTTCGATTTTGTGTAGTGTGTTGTGTAGGTGATGATTTATGTGAAGCCTTTGCTTGAAGAATTAACAAAATAGTAATGACGCCGTATCCCCGCTGCCCAAACCAAGCAAGTACTCTCGCGTTTGCCATCATAATCTCATAATTCGTTCAAACAATCTCCAAATCAAACGCCTCGCCATAGCCATTGTAGCACACGCCCCGGTAATTCCATGTCGGACACTTGGCCTGCACATTACCACTCCGATCGGTAGCGCGACTGAAAATCGTAACATCCTTGCCCTTGTCGATCTTGACTCTTGCCTTCCACAGTGCCCACGCCCACTTGAGCTCCACGTTCTTTGCATCTTCGCCTTCGTACTCGTTAATCAGTTCAGCCTCCTCCCACGACTGTCCGTCATCGACGCTAACCTCGACCTTGACAATGGGACCGTCTGCTCCGCTGGGTAATGCGTAGCCCTTGACTTCGATTGTGCCATCTGCATCTCGTTGCACGGTAGTACCTGATTTTGGGACACCGACGACGCTGTTGACTGGCATTTCCTCGATCGAGCTCACTTTGCCCCACCATTCTTTTGCCTTTTCCTTGCTATCTGCCTCAGGAGGCAGGATCTTGTAGTCTTGCTGCTGGTAGTAATTCTGGCTCTCGCACATTTGGACGGAGATCTGATCGAGCCACTTGACGCACCTGGCGCCAGCAATGCCGGGAGTGACGACGCGAACAGGGGCGCCGCGGTTTGGTGTGAGTGGCTTGCCGTTCATCTCAAGAGCAATCATGATTGCATTTTCCGGGTTCATCGCCCGTGAAAGCGGGATGCTGGCGCCGTAGTAGCTGTCATCCTGTGTAGTCGTCTGAAAGCAAGAGAAAGCGACATGGGCTTCGCTCATTCTTCCCTCTTCAACCTTTACACCGGCCTTGTTCAGGACGTCCTTTAGGAGAGGACCACTCCATTTGCAATTCATGACTGCGCCATCATACCAATCTATACCGCAGACTTCCTTCAATTTCGTTCGCATGGTGTGGCGGCGGTTTCCCGCACACTGCAACGCACTAACAACATGGTGCTGTGGAAGTGCCTGGAGATCTGCAATGGAGAGCGAAACCTCATTCTTTACAAGCCCGGTAACCGCTACTCGGTGCGTATCAATGTCGATGTATGGAATGGGCCCATGGTTACGATCGTAGCCGTCTTTTGTGATGAAACTAGAGACCCACCATTAGCCCCCGGATTTCACACTTGCTCCACTGCGCTTGCGGCCATATAAATACCTCTGGACGAGCTTGTCAAGCTCCGGCTCGCGATTTAGCGGCTTTTCGACCGAGTATACAAGCTATGACATCAGAGTCAGCCCTATGCTTCGTAAAGGGACGTAAAACCCAGTCTGGCGTTCCAACTAGGTAACGTAGTCTGCCGTTTTAGGCAGATTTGATGGTGAAAACGGGGCGTGTACCTGAACCATGGTGGTCTATTGTGGTATGGCGGCGATGGCGTGATTGAGTGATGGAAGGCGTAGACGAAAAGCAGCGGGACCGCGCAGGTATAAGCGACGGCCGTGGGGGCGGGGTAACGGCGGCTTCGGCTTTTTGGCGGGAACCACGTGTTGATGCAATGAGGCAGGTGCAGAGGCGGTGTACGGGTAGCAGCGGTCTGGGGACCTTGGTTGCTTGAAGATGCACACGTTGGGTATGGAAAGGAGGTCGAGGATTTATTGAATCCTGCACGATATGCTTTGATCGGCGTCATGGCGCTGGAATAGCAAGTGATTTTGGTGTTATCGGGGTCTACACGCTTGTTCTAGCATTGAGTTTGTTCATCGCTTTTGTAGTGGCACTGCGCAATCGCCGTTATTCACTTCGGGGATTAGCTAATTTCGGGGTCTACGTCACGTCGGGGACTACTTGAGAACCATGCTCAATGGTCTTACTATAAAATCCATTGGACTGATGAATTCTCTCGTCGTGTACTAACTTATCAGTACATATTCCTCCTGCAACATCCCGATGACGCGATCCTTTCTGTATATCGCCATTGGCTGAACCTTCTCTCGCCAGCCGCACATGCGTACATTCCTCTCCACCTTACGCTCAAAAGCATCTTGAGACTATCCGTGTTAGGCCCATCCATTCTCTCCTCGTGCTTATCTCATTGGCTTCTGTGCTGCGAAGGGCCTGACCGCTATCTTGCGGTAGAGCACATGGGCTGGGAAATCCTGATACTCCTCCGTCTCTTGTTTGGGCATGCTCTCATCCTCCTCCCTATCAACTCTCTTTAATCCCCCCTCCATGACCTTCCATATCCCCCCTCTCCTTTTATCAGCTCTCTCTCGCTGCTCCTCTTCTTCCTGGTTTCCTTCCCGCTCTCCCTCCCTTTCCACTCGCTCCCAATAAGCATCCTCAACACATCCAATCTTACACCGCACACATTCCACCGCACAAGCATGCGCCTACTCAACATCAGCGCACTCGGCTCTCTTCTTTGCTTCTTTTTTTTAAGCACTAACCTCGCGAGTATCCATTGGACCGCGACAAGCATCTTCAGCTGCGACGAGCGCCAATAACGATATCACCACCATCTGAAAAGTCATGAGGAGGATAGGGATGATGATGAAAATCCCACAACAGGAATATTCACTCATGATTCCGGGTTTGGAAGATATTAAAGGTAGGCAGATGACTACTATGCTGGTTCTAAGACTAGGGTTGCAGAGTCCCTTTTCTCCGAGTGTGAGTGATATGCAGCGTCTTGTTGCGAACAGAAGTGGACATATATACATGGGGGATACCAAAACATTGCGTTTGCCGTTTGATTATGCCGCGTTGGTTGGAGGCTGGGAAGAGCAGCTGTCGCGAGGTAGTCACATCCTGCAGATGACGAACTAATTAGCACGCTTGAAATGCGTTAGATTAGCTTGCAGCAAGACAGCTACGTTCGCTCAACATGCTGCGTTTGGTCGGACACGAAGTACTTTGCCAGCAATCCACAAACGGGCAGTGATAATCTTGCATTGGTACCTGTGTATCGTATTCGTAAACGTTGGTCAAACCAACAATCCTAGGCTCCGTTGGGCCGAAAAGAGTCGGAAAAGAAATACCCATAGTCGAGATAGCCGTACCAAAACTTCAACGATGATTCACGGAACCGTCCCGAACGACACCCTTCGCGATCATCACATTTCCATCCCCTAGCCATCCATCTCCTCACCTAGGTCATCAAGATCAGATGAGCGCCAATCTTCAGCATCGCTCTCTTCCATGAATATCTCCTCAAAGCTCGCATCACCCCAATCAGCTTGATTCTTCGACTGACACAGCGCCATCGCCTCGAATTCATGGTAGTTGTGCTGGATAGTATCCTGTGACAGTTCCCATGGAGACCGGGGCCCATTCCTACCTTGGGCTATCGGCGATGTGTGAGTACAAGGGTGGCCAGCTTCATGAAAATAATTTCCATAGTCGGAGCTAGAGCCAAGCATCGAATTTGTAGACGGCGGCGGCGTCGGATACCGCTCATTCCTTACCCGATTGGGCTTCTTGTGGATCACTTCATCAGACTCATTCTGCAGCTGAGAAGATGGAGAATCGATCTTGATTGAGAACGTGGCCGTATTCATCAAGACACCGGAATGCCGCGACTCGCGTGTCCAAGATTTGGCATCAGGTGTGTCGTCCTGCATCGATTGAAGCATAGGATATGGTAGGTTTGTAGGTGGTGATTCGACGTGGCTGTCAGCCATATTGTTCTTCTCCAGCTTTTGGCGCTTAAGCTGAATATCTGGGGCACTATTCATGAAGTTTTCGTCGGCACGGGTTGCGTTGTCTGCATGCGATGAATTCGTGCGCTTTCTCGATACTTTTGCGCCAGGTTCCAACTCTAAATCGTGTACGTTATGCATAGAGACACTTGAGGCAGCGGATTCGGCGTAACCCTTCTTATAGCACTCGCTATCGGGATCGGGATCGGGGCCGCGGTCCACCCGATCGACCAGAGAATCTGGAAGAGAAGTAGGGCCATGCCGACAACCATATAGTTGAAGAGATTCGGTGCTTTTGTGCGGTGGTATAGCCAATATTAGTGTAGTCAGTGCTCGGTGGGTTTCCGTCACCGAGTCAAATTGTCGGGCGTGTACCGTGTTGAATTTGATGGCGTACCGCGATCTACGTTCGAAACGCACCTTTTCTGGAAAGCGTGTGATAATTTTAGCTTGTATTATTGTCTCCAATACTGCTGCTGTGTTGCCCTATAATCAGTAGTCAGTAGAGCCAGCAGAGTTGCCGTATCCCGGAGGTGTTTCATCCCACCTCTAACTTGTCTGGGGCCTGCATGCGGAAGAGCTTGGCCTTATGGTCCCATTTAACCATGGAGGAAGACTTTGTCACAACATATCTGACATAATCGGGAAAGCTCTTGCATCCCGATATTCCAGGCTCTTGAAGGATCGGGCGGCGGCAAGGGGCAATGATATATCGAGCTCCTGGCCTTATCTGAGCAGGACCAACCATGAAATCGAAGGCAGGGGGGTACCAGGCTATATCGGCATTGACAGCAATCAACGGAAAGGAAAACCAATCAATTGAACATTTGACGAAGATGCATGGTCCAGCTGGGGTGTTCTGAAAGCAGTCCTGTATGGAGATGAAGTTGTAGACAAAGGTATGAAGATCACCAGAACCAAGCGACCAGTGGAGGCTTTGCAGAGCAGGATGGCTCGTACGCTCTTCGTAGAAGGCATCAATCATGTCATAAAGAAGAGAGGAAACATCGATATTTATGAAGCACGCGTAATTCTCGGGAAAAGACTGGATGAGACAGGGAAGAAGGGAAACTTGGTCGACATAATCTAGATCAGACTTAGTAGAGGTTACAAGAAGGTGGAGGACCTGCCAATGCAATGAAGCCAAACTCATTTCCATTTTCAGCCCCAGCATAGAGTAGATGGGATGTTTCCAAGATTAGGTCATCACCTTTGCGTTTGCTCAGTTGAATAATGGCAGTGCGTCGTAAGCGTTCTTCAATCCGCGAGGCTAAGCACTGGTGGAACAAGAACTCCCAGAGCGTAAGCTCGCGAGCTTGCATCCAAGACAAGGCCCTCCAGCAAGATACGGTATCGACATGACCGATAGCTGTTCCTAATCAGCACCACGAAGCCCTGGATGCGATCTGCGACAAGTAAGATATGCGTACCTTGCTGCGTGACTTGTGACTTGCGTAGCCTTGGGTGGTACATCTTGCAAGGTTGTGCGTTTGAGTTTGCAGCGAGACCGTGCATCTTCACGTCAAAAGTCACTTGAGCCAAGAGAGCTATCATGTGCGGGTTCGCTATGGTTGTCGTAACTGGCGATGGATGAGCATGGCTGTCAGCGCCGACACTCTGGTGCAGCGGCGACTAGGGAAGTCAGCAATGCTCGCAAGCCGGGGTTAACATGCTTACATGAGGTTCGGTAGACATGGTGTATTGGTACGAATCAATAGATGCGCAGGAATAATACGGTGATGTGAAGATGGGCAACTGGTTCGGGAGCGGTGCTGGTGGTCTGAGGGATGGTGCAGACGTTGGAGCTCCTTACGGGTGGGCAACCACGAGCGCCTTCCTCTTGTATTGACTGACGCACATGCAGCGCTCGCAACAACAATGGAATGCTGATGGCACCTTCCCACCTTCTACTGCGGTGCATGTTCTACACTAACCCGTCTAAATGGCATCCATAGAAGCGCGAGTGGTGAGGCGCTCGTTCTTGTTGCCCAGTTTGGATATCTGGAGGAAGGCATCAACGCCATAGCCTTCGAGACTATGTATTTCCAGACTTCCAGCCCAATATTCTAAGGACAGTCAGTCAGTCATATCGAAGTGAGCCTATTGTCATTTGCTTACCTGCATACAGCCGCGACATTGGAAGCCCGATGCCGAGACGGAGATCTGGCGCACGACTGGTAAGCGAAGATAAAGAGCCTATGTGATGGCCTGAGTCGCCGTATTTTGATCGCGTGTCTTGCTTTTGTTGTATCTCTGCGGCAGACTCAGCGCCAGGCACTTGCAATTCCTGCAGCGTCCCGAGGAGCTTTGGTACCCTCGCCAAATTCTCCATCCGCCTCTGGCGTCGCGGCCCTTTGCTGAAGCTCCACAAATAAGGCAGGACCTCATTCGGGATTCCACCGCCCTGGTCAGAGATGCGGATGATGACGTGCTGCGAAGTCTCGCATATCAAAACTTCGATTGGTGGCAGCTTGGTGCCTTTGGATTTGGGCTGTTCAATGACGGCCTGGATTGAGTTGCGCAGCAATTCGCCAATGATGTACTCGAGATGGCTCAAGATGTAGGGAAACGTCGCTTCGACATGGCCGTAGACTTTGATTTCGGGAATTGCAACATCGGGGCCATAGGTGCGTCTGATGAGCTCCCGCATAGTCTTCCCGCAGTCTTCGACGATTTCCTTGGCGTTGCATCGCAGAAAGATCTCACCAACGGCTTCTTGGTCATGTGGAGGGTGCTTGGCCTGGGGGAAGTGCCAGGGCGAGTTGAAGGTTTCGGTGAGAGCAAGATGTTGTTCTGCAATGACTCTGCGAGATATGCGCTGATTTGCATCAATATGGTTCAAGTGCGCGAGTGAGGGCAAAACAATACCGAGCGCAGCATGGTGGTCATGAACTTGTCGGTTTCCTCTGGCTTGATGAGGCCTCGCACCTCCAAGACACCTGTTGCGAGGCGGGGTATGACGGTCGCGTGCTCAGTCAATGTCTCCTCGAGCACCTTGCAATACTTTTCATTGTCTTGCAGCGAGCGTATTTCAGGTATGCGACGAAAGCGCTCAAAGGCGCGCAGGTAGGACTCGTAGACATGGGCAAGATGGGGATTGGCGACGACGACGTAGGGCAGGGTTTGGATATCGCGAAGACGATGGGCGAGTCTGCAGAGAGTCAACAGGATGCTCTGGCACGCAGGGCGCCATGGTACGACCTGGTGGGAAGCTCCAATCTGCAGTAGTTGGCCGAGTCGAGCAGACGAGACTCGGTGAGGGTTCTTCCGAAGAAAGTCAACTGGCGCAAGCTTATGGGCCTGGCTTCACGCTGCACCCATCTGTAGTCTGGTATCAGCTCTAGTGGCCATGGAGCATGAGTTGCTGGTACGCAGCTTACTCGTCGAGGGCCGAAGACGGTCTCCATGCGGGCGCAACGGCTGCGGCATGCTGAGAGCGGGCTTGGGGTGGGGCGTGGGCAACGGGACGAGGGGTTCTTCGCAAGCCATTGTAGGAGCGCCGCACAGCTGGCGCGAGACGGTGTTTTCCTACAATCATAGCTGCTGAGAGTCTCAGAGGCAAGTGTTTGGGTCTGCGAGGTTCTGTTGGCACTGCACCTGGACACGGGCACATGTGACATTGAGCTCCGCACTCGGGCGCACCACTGCTTTGGACGAGCGAACCTCAACACCTGGGATTCTCTGACAGCGCCAAAGTACAGGCAGTCTACCGAGGACGCGTCGTCAGCCGGTGCAGACGGGCGCAATTCCACAACAGAAAGTGTCCTGTGTGTGTTGCAGGCGTCAATGGTGGCCCGGGGGGGCATGGCATGATGTCTTGCCAGCCTCGGACGGAATGACAAACGGACGAATGACGTCGTGGGTTGGATGCTCTCCACCGTCGATAAACGCCAAGGCTGCACCCACACTTGCAGACAAGAGAGCTGGCCTGGCTCGCTGGCTGGCTGGTCGTTGGCTTGCGAGTCTTGTTCTTCCCCCCGGCTTCTGTCTTTGTGTGTCGCAGACTGCCCTCTCCTAAGCCCCTCCCGCCCAAGTACACTACTTCCTCCTACCCCTACATACATAATTTTTTTATTTTTTTTGGGACCGTGGCAGGGCGATAATCCCATCGTCACGTCTCCACAGCCGCCACCTTTTAGCGAGACAGCCATCCTTGCCCGTGTGTCGCTCGCGCGCATCTGCTCCCGCCCGCCTGCAACTTCGTTCCTTTCAGACTGAGAACGGCGACTGGCGCGCAGCTTCCCTCGGCCACCAACCCTGCGTTGAGCGCACACCATCGTGCCTTCCCGCCCGCCATCCGCCCCGGAAGCTCCTTCTCTGCCGGCCTGCTGCTTCCTGCCGTCGCCGCCGCTGCTGCTGCCTGTCTGTCCCCGCTGCCGCCACCACCACCACCTCTACCACCACCATCTCCCGCTGCTGCCGGGCCCGAGCAGACACCATGGACCAGGTGAGCTTGCGCCCTTGGCTGCACATCGACACAATGCCCCCGACATGCTGACCCCACTGTGCCTGCAGCTTGAGAGTGACATGCTCGTCGACCACGAGTACGACGAAAAGGCCGACGTTGCCATCATCACGCCCGACACGGATGATGCCATGGACGACGTCGACGCCGATGCCGAACCCCGCGCAGACGAGTACGATGCTTTCATGAAGAGGCATATGCCCAAGACTGCTGAGTATGAGACAGAGGCCGAGGCCTACCACACCTGGGAGATCAGAGACTGGCGGACACTCACTAGGCGTGAACACGGCCCCATATTCGAGTGCGGTGGACATCCCTGGCGTATCCTCTTCTTCCCCTACGGCAACAATGTCGACTTTGCCTCCTTCTACCTCGAGCAGGCCTACGACGAGAAGCAGATGCCCGAGGATTGGTATGCCTGCGTAGAGTTTATGCTCGTCCTATGGAACCCAAACGACCCCAGCATCTTCACAACGCACACCGCACACCACCGCTTCACCGCCGACGAGGGCGATTGGGGCTTCACGCGCTTCGCCGAGCTTAGAAAGCTATTTAGCAACTCGTGGGAGGATCGTGGCCGGCCAATGGTCGAGGACAATGCCGCCAATGTGACGGCATACGTCAGAGTACTAAAGGACCCCACCGGTGTGCTATGGCACAACTTCATCAAGTGAGTCTTGACATTGCGACGTGAAAAGCCTCACTTCTGACTTGGCTAGCTACGACTCGAAAAAGGAAACTGGCATGGTTGGTCTCAAGAACCAGGGCGCAACATGTTACCTGAATTCGCTTCTTCAATCCCTGTTCTTCACAACGGCGTTTCGTCAAGTAGGTACCAAGCCTGAGCCAACAATACTTCTACTGACCTTGGTAGGCCGTATACCAAATCCCCACTGCGGAAGAGGCCGACCGTTCGAATAGCGCATACGCCCTGCAGAGGCTTTTCTACCTCCTACAAACATCAACCACCGCCGTGGGAACCACGGAATTGACCCACTCTTTCGGTTGGGACTCTAAGCAGATTTTTGAGCAACAAGATGTGCAGGAGCTATCTCGCGTGCTCATGGACAAGCTCGATGAGAGAATGAAAGGCACAGAGGCTGAGGGCGCCTTGACAAAAATGTTTGTTGGCAAGATGAAGACCTACATATCATGTATTAACGTCGACTACGAATCTTCTCGCGTTGAGGAATTCTGGGATATCCAATTGAATGTGAGCGGCAACAAGAACCTCGACGACAGCTTCAGAGACTACGTCCAGGTCGAAACCATGGACGGTGAAAACAAATATTTTGCAGAGGGCTTTGGACTACAGGACGCCAGAAAGGGCGTGATTTTCGAGAGCTTTCCGCCTGTGCTACATCTCCAACTAAAGCGTTTCGAATACGACTTCCAGCGCGACGCTATGATGAAGGTCAACGATCGTTACGAATTTCCAGAGGTTTGGGACGCCGCGCCCTACCTCTCCGAGGGCGCCGACCGATCAGAATCGTGGGTGTATCATCTTCACGGCGTTTTGGTTCACAGCGGCGATCTTAATGCCGGTCATTACTACGCTTTTCTCAAGCCTACCAAGGACGGACACTACTACAAGTTTGACGACGATCGGGTTACACGCGCCACGCTGCGGGAGGCGCTCGAGGAAAACTTTGGTGGTGACTATGTGCAAGCCAACGGAAACACCGGCCAGCGGAATCCCTACACACGAGCCTGGTCTGCAAAGCGCTCCATGAGCGCTTACATGCTGGTTTACATCAGAGAGACAAGACTCGATCAGGTGCTTATGGACAGTAAAGCTGTAGAGCCCCCCAAGCATCTGGCCGAGCGACTTGCTGAGGAACGGGCCGCCTTGGAGCGCAGGAAGAAGGAGCGCGAGGAGGCGCATCTCTACATGGACGTTGCCGTCGCGTCCAACGATCAATTCAGCGTCTATCAGGGATTCGACATAGTGCCGTGGAAGAACGAGGTAGAGACGCCCGCTAGTCCAAAGATCTACCGAGTTCTCCGAGCGACTACAATGGCCGACTTTGCGGCAACCGTTGCCCAGGACTTGGGAACGCAGGCTGATATGCTACGTCCGTGGTCCATGGTTAACAGACAAAACGGTACCGTTCGCCCTGATACGGCTCTGGAGTTCCCTGAAATGACGGTCGAAGAGGCGGCTAGTAAGCATGGCACAAAGCAGGCGCAGTTCAGAATGTGGATCGAAAAGGCCGAGGACCGCGATGAGACTGGCGCGCCGATATTTGGTGAACGATTGGTAGACCTCAAAGGCCAGGCTAACAACCGCCCACTGATGATCTTCCTGAAGCACTTTGACGCCAATCAGCAAAGTCTATTTGGCATGGGAACCTTCTATGCAGCATATCAAGACAAAGTGTCCGACCTTACACCTACAATTCTGAAGATGATGGGCTGGCCCGCTGGAACGCAGATCAAGCTCTCAGAAGAGATCAAGCAAAACATGATCGAAGCAATGAAGCCCAAGGTAACATTGGCAGCCTCTGAGATTCAAGACGGCGACATCATTACCGTCCAACGCGTACTCAGTGAAAAAGAGGCTGCGCAAATCACTGCGGCAGGAGGCTATACCGAAGCCAAGGAATTCTACGATTATTTACTTAACAAGATTAACATTGAGTTCGTGCCAAGGGTACCTGAAGCAGATCTGCCGACCTTTTCCCTGACTCTTAGCAAAAAGATGGCATATGATCAGTTCGCTAGCAAAGTAGCGGAGCAACTCAAGACTGATCCCAGCCACCTCCGCTTCACCACCGTCAGCACTGCTGGTAAACCCAAGCAAGCCATCAAATACAGCGCCACCTCAACACTAAACAACATCCTTTTCCCTGGTCCATACAACTACTCGGCGAGTGCTATGCAGCGAAACGATGCGTTGTTTTACGAAGTGTTGGATATGAGCTTGAAGGAGCTAGAGCAGAGGAAACCCGTCAAGGTGACGTGGCTGCCCGATGGACTTAGCAAAGAGGTGAGTGCTCGTGTACATCGTACTTGCTTATGCTCTTCATTGCTAACACGAGACAGGAGGAACACACGTTGATGGTCCCCAAGAACGCCCAGGTTTCCGATCTCCTCGAGGCTCTGCAAAAGAAAGCCGGCATCAGCGATGAGATAATGCAAAAGACGCGGGCATACGAGGCTCACATGCACAAGTTCCACAAGGTCCTTCCACCAGATCACTCCATCATGAGCCTCTACGACTACACCCAAATCTTTGTCGCGCCTTACTCTGACGACGAGTCGTCAAAGAAGATTACAGTTTTCCACTATGACAAGGAACCATCAAAACCACATGGTGTTCCATTCCAACTCTCGATCAAGGAGGTAGGTTATGCACTAGTACGTGGCCACTGCACGACCGATGCTGACATGGTATAGGGCGAGCCGTTTAGCGAGACCAAACAGCGACTTTCAGACTTCACCAAGATCAAGGGCAAGCAATTGGATAAGATCAAGTTTGCTCTTGTAAGCAGGTCGCAATACTCGAAGCCGGAACCTTTAGATGATGGTAAGGCATTGTCCCTTTGTATTTCTTTGTTAGCACACACTGACAGATTGTAGACGATGTATTATGGGACGCAATAGCAGGGCGCGACGATGTTTCACTAGGACTCGACCATCCAGCCAAAACACGGACGCTCTGGGGCAAGACAGACTCCATCTTCATTCGTTGAAGCCTAGAAACAGCAGTGTAGGATATCACGAGACCGCCCAGAACCATTGCACGTTGCGGCGACCTCACATTTTAGCAAGAGAAAAAGATACATGTCTGGATTGCTAAGCGGGGTAGGATGCATTGCGCGCATTCAAGAAGCGTTGGCGCAGGAAGCTTTGAGGCATTGCATAGGCGGAGTCGCGTGCGTGAACAAGTGAGCACAGGCGTCGAGATGTTTGTAGCGTCTTATTTGGATCACGTGTAGCGTGTGCATCGTGCAGACCAGGATAGCAGAAGTAGCATTATGGCTTGGTTGTTAGTCTGCCTGCATACTTTACACATGTATGTACCATACTACATACACATGTACAACAACGTACTCGATGATCTGCGGGAAGCCATGTTCCTTTGCTCTCATTCGCCACTATTGCTAATAGTCATCCCCGCGCCCGCGCTTTCCCCTGTCGCACATCCCTGCATCGGCAAAATGTGGTGCCGACGTTGTCGACAGCTGGAACTTAGCAACACCTGAACATCCAAGAACCAAAGCAGTCGTCTCACGCCAACACACACGATGCGCGGGTTCCTTACGCTACTCAGCGTTATGCTGACTTACACCACTGCGGTGTATGCTACCGCTCTCACCTACAAAATGGATGCACACGAAGTAGCCTGCTTCTTCGCAACTACTGTGAACAAGGGGACTAAGCTGGCCTTTTACTTCGCTGTACGTCGAGTCCTCAACTTACAATTGCACTTTCTGCATGGACTTCAATGTCCATACTAGGGAACCATACAATGCACAGTGTGATCAGTCAGTTTATGAAAGCAAAACTGACGAGTTATATGAACAGGTACAATCCGGTGGTTCGTTCGACATCGACTACAAAGTCACCGGTCCTGGAGACAAAGTTATTATCGATGGTACAAAGGAACGTCAGGGGGACTTTGTCTTCACCGCGAATGATGTTGGAGAGTACAAATTCTGTTTCAGCAACGAGATGAGTACATTTGCGGAGAAGGTGGTGGATTTCGAGATTGCCGTACGTCTTTCCCTGGCTCATACCCTCTCGCATGCCCTACTCTTACTGACCCTCTCTGCGTACACAGGTCGAGAACGAAGCCGCCCGCGCCAAGATTCCCTCCAAGCAGGGCTCCTCCCCTGAGCAGACCTCCGTAATCGAAGAGTCCATCCTCAAACTTTCAGCACAACTCTCGACCATTTCGCGCAACCAAAAGTACTTCCGCACACGCGAGAACCGCAACTTTAGCACTGTCAAGAGCACCGAGAAGAGGATATTCAACTTCAGTCTGATGGAGTCAGGTCTGATTGTGACCATGGCAGCTCTCCAGGTCTTCATTGTCCGATTCTTCTTCCAGGGTGCTAGGAAAGGTATTATATGACATCTGCACAATTTTGGTTGGATTTCAAGTTGTTGCAGGCTGACGTTTGTTGGTAGGCTACGTATGAGTGTTCCTGCATTGTTCTGGTTAGAGTTGAAGAAAGATTCTCTGCGAAGCATATAGCGCGGGCACTTGGCATTGTTATGTGTGTGGCTGAGTAGAGTGAGTGTTTTGTTTTGAACTATCTCTTTAAGGCGCTACTGGGACTTGAATCACGTGTACCAACATTCTTGTACCTATAGGGCTCATCGAGCCATCAACTAGGGATGAGAAGAATGTTATTGAGATACTTAAGGGCTCACTGTCTGTTCGCAATATTGTAGTATGAAGATAGCGACACTAGCGATATGTTCATCGTTGTTTGTCAGGATATTTGATAGCGACCAGTAGCGAATCGCACGAACGCACACTCCGCAATACTGCTGACACGCTACAATAATGCTGTTACCTTTAAATGACATCTGATAACGGTACCCTTCATACTCATTTCTGGTGCCTTGCATCTATGGGAACGCACTAGATATTCGCCCACGTGGTATAGACCGCCCCGTACATATTCACCGTACTCACCTTATTGATGCCTTAGACAAACACGGACGACTCGACGACATAGTCACCTGTAATTGCCTTCACTTAGTACCAAACCTGTTTCCACATCTCTACAAGACGAGTAGTTCCTAGCAGATTCTTCGTCGTTATCGACTTGCGTTATTCAAACTGTCGCTTGGTCCTGCAGTTCTGTTGCGTGGTTGGCAGCGACTTTCTAAAGTCAACTTCACCTCATCTCTTGCTCACTTAACTCCTTCCAAATCTCTTATATCCACCCGCTTCCCATATCTCTTCTCACCACCCATCTTTATTCCTTCATCCCACGCGGCGATCGGTACTTCTTCCACATTGCGGTTTACGTACATAACAGTTATACATCGCCATCGACCCCTTAGCTTTAGGGCAGCCTGTGGCTACCTTCACATCCAGTAGCGCGACACCGCGTTCCCTATACCCATCTTCCGATCTATTCGCACATTGTTTATCTAATATGGATAATCATCACACCTTTCCTGCAAGTCGAGTGTACAACAACAACCACATAAACGACAGTAGTAGCTACCGAGTTCCGCCATCAACCGGATACCCCGTACAGCCAGTTCGGCCGCCTATGATCCCACCACAACAAGCAGTGTATAGAGAGAATGCCACTGCGCTCACCTATACCAGGAACCAAATGGTTCACAACATCTGGATGCGGGATCCACAAACTGGAAAGGCTGTGGTACGGCCTGCTAAGGGACTGTCATGTCCCGGCAGTTACACAGATTTGACCACTGGTCAGAGATATACATACCAACAGATGATCGAGATTACGGGTAAAATCCTTGCGGAGCATTTCTCCAGAACGAAGCCTCAAGTCGATCAAGCCCAACTATTCCAGGCCGTGCAAGTCCAACAGCGGTTCCAACCACAGATGCAGTCACAGGTGCATCCACATCACGTTGGACACCCTCTGTGTGAATACACAGACGGAAGGGCGTATCAGTCGCAAAGCAGGCCAGAGGTACAGAACCAACGCTTCGCAGAGCAACAGGCGCACATGACGCAGCAAGGTCAGGGACAGCAATCACTACTACAGCAGGGAATTCATCCATCCACGCAGCCATTGTCGCACGTGGCGAAGGCAGGAAATCCCACTTTTATCGACAAGCTTGGTCGTCAGTGGAGCCGCCAACAGTATGAGGAACTTGTTCGGCGCCAGGAAGCACAGAAGGCCCAAGCATCGACAACAAGAGGCTCTGGACTGGGGTCACAGCTCCAGCAAGCCTCACAGACACCGTCGCTCATGACGATGAGTTTAAATGACTCTTTGCATATGAATGATATGCACAATGGAATGGCGCCGCAGACGCACCCAGATCTACTTCAGCACCAGAAAGGCAACATGGGACCACCTCCAGGACCCGCAAACCCAGGAGTTCAACAGCAGCACCAATATATGCCGCCGGGAACTAAGAGTCTACAACAGTCTCCGATCGCGGATCAGTCTGGTCGGCAATGGACACGAAGTGAATGGGAGAAGGTTGAGAGATGTCGAGAATCTAAGAAGAACCTTGTTCCACCAAGTCATGCCACAAAAGCTTCCGTCCCAGGAAATCCTTCTAGGAAGCCTGTAGCCCACAAGCAGAGCATGAGCAAGATTCAAAAGCAGCCAGTCAGCCAGCCAGCCGCCAGTGTAGCGCAGTCTAAGAAGCCATCAGTGACACAGCCTGCCAAGCAAGCAGTGCCTTGCGAAGTGAAAGTGACTGGCAAAGAAGTAGCAAACGAGTCGCTCAACTCACTCGCAACTTCAACCAGTGTCGCCCCAGTTCCTCAGAGCAATCAACCAACCCAAATTTCAATGTCCAAACAACCCAGCATCGCCCTCAACACTACACCCACACCAAACCCACCTCCCGTCGTCAACCAACCCCCCGTCTCCACCCAACCCATCACCGTCAGCCAATGGGACGTAGAAAACGGCCGTATGATTCACGACTCGATAACTTCATTCATCTCCTCGCACCAAGAAGCTCACCACGAAGCCATATCCAAAGTCGCCGCTCCCACCCCCACCCTCAACCCTCGCATCACCAGCCCTTCCTCCACTACTAACTCTCCCCCAACCACTGCCACCGCCCCCAGCCTCCCCTCCCCTTCCATCCTCTCCATCTTCACAACAGTCAAACACCACCACCACTCCACCGGCCTCTCCGACTTCTCAGAACTCAACGGCGGCGTCCTCGCCAAAGTTGATAATCTAGAACTCCTAAGGACGATTTGCACCGTTGATCCGGATGGGAGTTTTCGCGCGCCAGAGCCAAGGTGGGTGAGTGAGGAGAGGGCGAGGTTGGAGTGGGAGGTTTGCGTGGTTGGCAGGAGGTATCGGTGATTTTTGTGGGTGGGAAGGTGTTGGATGACTGGAGATGGGGGGGGGTTTTATTTCTTTCTTATTTCATTCGCGGATATGGGATATGTCGCTTCGGGTCTGACGCTTCAGACTGTGGACGCTAGAGGTTCGCCATCGGGTCTATCTTTTTCTTTGTTTCTTTTACTATCACTGGGTACATGTGGGGAGGGTTGCTGATGGATAGTCGTGGGGTTGAAATGGGCGTTTGGGTGGTTTCATTATTTCCTTTTACTACGGATATTAGCCGTCGGGTTGATGTCGGATTAGTGTCGAATAAGACAGCACTGCATGTAGTAGATTTATCAATACATGGGGTCTGATGGGTAAATCCCGTAGTAGCTAGATTGGTACCATGTCACAATCGAAATGAAAAAGAAAGCAGTGTTCGTGTACAAGACTTTCTGGGGTGCAAACTGATAAATTTAGACCGAGCAAAGGGAACAAGCTTTGTGCGACACCGACATAGTCATGAGCCACTACGAGGAAAACAACGACGACAGATGTAGTAGACATGTCAAGATGGATGAACAAGAAAAGAAAGCATTCAAAACGCCCGTGATTTTGGTATCTCTTGTTGCCAAAAAAAGTATAGGCAATTCCCAGCTCACTCCATACGCTATGCTCAAGTCCCGAAAAAAATGCACCCCCAGCCTCAGTGTTTTGACGCCCCCTATGCAAATGAAAAACCGTATCCAGATTCCAAGGTTTTCTTAATCCATTCAACTCACACATGCAAACAATGAATGCATTATCCTTCATCCGAGTCAACTACCATACTTTCACCAAAAGCACTGAAATCCTCGACTGCCCCACCCTGTGCATGGCGTCTCCTGCGGCTCCGTCTGCCCGCGACGCGATTTTGTTCAATTTCGCGTAACTTGCCACTCATGCGGCGCTCCAGCTCTTCGATCTCTTCGTTTTCTTCTGGTTCGCCTGCAAAAGTCGATTCAACAGCCGGGTCAGACTGCGCGTGTCCGCTATCGGATTCGTTGACTTCCAAAGCGCGGTTGAGGAGATCAGTAGCCATGGGGTCTTGGGGTGCGACGGCAAGGGCTTCATGCAGGGTGACAATGGCGTCCCAGCTACGGTCCATGTTAAGGAGTACTAGTGCTTTTGCTGCGAATACGCTGGGGTCCTTTGTGCCATGGCGAAGGACGTCGTCGAAAGTTGCGAGGGATTCGCTGTATTTCTCGTGCTTGCGAAGGGCATGTGCAAGGTTAATCCGCGTGGGTATCCAAGTATCGGGATCTGCTTCGTTTTGCTCTGAGAAGGCAAGTGCTCTGCGGAAGAAATGTATGGCGTCGACAAGCTGCCCCTCGTGGAAATAGACAACACCCATTTCGTTGAGTAGGCAGGGGTCGTTTTCACACAAGTCATATGATGTCTTGAGATACTCCTTTGCCAAGGTCAAGTTGTTTAATTGAAGGTTCTGCATGCCGAGGAACATCTGGGGCAGATGGGAGCCTTGGAACAACCGTGCAGCGGTCGAGTAGGCAGAAATGGCCTGATCGTGTTCGCCTTCAGCAGCAAAGGTATGTGCGAAACCAATCCATGCGGGCCCAAAGTGCGGATCCATCATAGACGACTTCGAAAAGTATCGGCGCGCTTCGGCTATGCGCCCGATTGCGAGATAGTATGTGCCAACAGCAAACCACACGCACGGTTCCGAAGGATGTGTGTCCGCAAGCTCATGGGCGAGGAGAAAGAGAGTATTTTTCTCGCCCAGTTCGTGCAGAGATGCTATGTGTATGGGCATGATGTTGAAATTATATTTGTCATTGGAAAGAACGGACGAGGTAAGAGCAAGGGTATCGCGGAATCTACACAGTGTGAACATGAGGTCGGCCTTGGAGAGAACAATATCCGGGTTTTCGCCAAGGTTGTAGTGAGTGGTAAGCGTCTCGGTGGCATTCGCAAATTCCTCGGGTCTGGTGTACTTGGACAGACGGGTGGTATAGAGTGTCTTTGTGAAGGAGGCAGCTTCTTGCGACAGCGAGGGATTGCTGGAGACGTTGATAGTGTCGAAGTTGAGCGACTCGAGAAACTTCCACTCCTCGTCTGGAGCCATGAGCGAGTTGGACATGAGGGCGTCGAAGGCCTCGAAACACTGGACGTCAATCTGGACGGCTGTCTTGTAGCACTCCTTTGCGCGGTCGAACGAGTTCAGCTTAGCATAGCAAACGCCACGCAGGTAGCACATGGCGGCCTCGGACTTGATGTTATCGGCATTCTCGCGGTCGCGCTCCTCACTCGTGGGCAGGCGCTCGTTGCGCGAGCCGGAACGGTTATGGCGGGGGCCGTGGCGTGTATTTACATGGACATGGCGCAACTTGGTACGGGCACTGTCTGGGGCGGCAATGAGATGTGTGGGGTTCTTGTCGCCGAGAATATGCAGGGCGTCATCTGTCTTGCCCAGCTTAATGGCGCAATGGGCGGCGAGGTAGCGGCATTGGGGAGTGCGTTCAATCAGATTGCCGCGCGCAAGCAGGGCCTGGGTGCGGTTGTAATTGCCCGTAGTGAAGTGGACCTGAGCCAGCCAAAAGGCATCTTGGTCATCGTCTATGGGGTGTCGTGAGCGGCCAGGGTAGTAGTGGTGGGCGAGGGGAGGGCAGCATACCAGTGAGGGCCAGCAGCTTATCGGCAACAAAGATGGCCGTGTCGTACTGGCAGCGGTTGAGGGCCTCCTGGCGCCATTCGCGAAGATAATTTTCCATGGTGACGAGCTGCTGTGGCCATGTGCTGGGGGAGTTATCGACGCGTAGGAAGGTGGGTCTTTTGGCGGGTTAAGACAAATGGGTGACTGAGTATATTACATGTGTAGTATGTCCATGCACACAAAGGCGACGCGCGGGCGCCAGCATGACACGAAAGCACATGTTTGCGGGGTTGCTGCGGACTCGCTGATTAGTCCGTTGTGTTAGTCAGCAAACTTGGCTGCCATAAGAATAATAGATTGCCGCTCCCTCACAGCCTCGTACAACACCACATAACACCGCACGACGCTTCAATAAACAACTCTCCCAAGACACTCACCGCCCATCATGTCTGAACGCAAAGTCCTCACCAAATACTACCCCCCAGACTTCGACCCTTCCAAAATCACCCGCCAGCGCGGCCCTAAGAATGCAGGACCCAAGCTCATGACCGTCCGCCTTATGGCGCCCTTCTCCATGAAATGCACGCACTGTGGCGAGTTCATCTACAAAGGCCGCAAGTTCAACGCTCGCAAAGAAACCACCGACCAAAAGTACTACAATATTGCCATCTTCCGCTTCTATATCCGCTGCACCCGCTGCTCTGGCGAAATCACCTTCAAAACCGACCCCAAGAACATGGATTATGAATGCGAGCGCGGCGCAAAGCGTAATTTTGAGCCCTGGAGAGAGGCCAAGCTCAATGAGGAGACCGAGGAGGAGCGCTTGGATCGCCTTGAGAAAGAGGAAGCAGAGCGCGACGCCATGAAGGAGCTCGAAACAAAAGTAGTCGACGCCAAGACCGAAATGGCTATTGCCGATGCCCTTGATGAGATTCGCTCAAGGAACGCGCGCCTCGAGAAAGCAGAGAGCCTGGGTACTCGACCCGACGTCCAGCCTGATGCTGCCGATGAGCGCAGGAAGAAACAAGACGAAGAGGACGCCGAGGCAGCACGACAGGCGTTTGCTAGTCGAAGCATGCCAGACATTGGTGAGGAAGCTATCGACGAGGATATGATGGATGTCCCGATAGACGTGCCTGTTGTCGCATCCTTCAGCAAAAAGCCAAAAGAAAAGAAGGACTTCAGTGCAGCGCTCGGCATCAAGAAGAAGGCCCAGGCCCCAGCTCCTACCCCAGCCCCTCAACCTCAAGTTAAATCAGCCCCACCACCATCGAAGCTGTCTACCATGCTTGTCCCCGGCTATGACAGCGATAGTGACTGAGATAAATCTAGCGCCACGATGATGCAAATACAGCTTTGCGCCCCTACCAACCCTGTCCCGAGACTCAGACACGCATGAGAATTGCTATCGAGTCGAGCAAGTATAGAACAACTAAAACATCGCCAGGATGAAGGACAGTGATCACTTCCAGATTCACACTCCAACATGGCAGCGGAAGAGACCATATCCCGACCAATCCGAAATGCGGGATTACCATTGTAGCTCCCAACATCAGTGCCACCGCAGAAATGCAATTGGCTTTCCATGGCTGGTATTCACCATGCCTCCACTGACTCGATCAGGGCAACCAGTAGTTCGGGCGATTGGTTGACGGGCCGTACCGTATACCCAATGGTCAAGCTCGCCTTCTCCTCGACTCAATACACAGGTGGGTAACCTTAGATATATGTGCGATATCCTCGCTCTGTGAATCTCATCACGTCCGCCTCTTGCTCAACAATGTCTTTATGTCATCAATACAAGCTACTCAAGCAAAATAAATACATTAACTTCATTATGCCTGAACAGCCACGTGAGTTTTTGATGTTCTGAACTCGCTTGAGCGACTTACCTTGGGATGCCTCGCGAGAAAAAAAGACGTGTACTCCCTTTTGCACCTTCCGTGTAAATCGGTCCCTCTTTTTGCAAGCTCTTAGTCTGATACTATCTTCATTTAGCTATCTAGTACTCTCGAAACTACATCTTCTCGAAAAATTCTGCATCAATACGATATCTCACTTCGTTATCAATATGCTTGTCCACGAAGAGCGACATTGTAAAAATTCATTAGCCATTCGGAACTTGCCGCACATGCAGATGTGAATCATTCACCCCTAGGAGAGCCATCGTTTGTATCCCGATGCGATTCGATCTTGACAATATCCTAATCTTTCTTCTGCTTACCCCATAATAGGAGATTTGCACGCACTTGTCACTGCGGGGGAAAGATGGTCATACTATCCTACCCTTTTTCTCTCGCATACCAGAATCCATCTTACTGCACCCATAATCAATCAAATCCGTTTGAATATCCTGTGGGCAAAATCGACACGAGACTTTCTTTCACTCTCTTACGCCTTTGCACCAATTGCGATGGACTCTTGGAAGGGCCTGTTTCCGCTCTCATTCACGAATGCTTACCGCTTATATATACGCACTCATTCACTCACTCTCGTTACGACAGCTATGCCAGATTTAGACACGTCATTTCACCTCGTTTGCGCGCCTTATTTTGGCACACACTCCCTCATCCCTCAGGTACAAATATGATTCCCACTTCGTTTCGCTCTTGAACCTTCTGCCTAAACCACGCACACACTCTCAGACACCACACGTCAGATTTCGAGATGAATCGCATATCCCTAGTCGTTATCATCTTCTTATATCTAGTTTGTCTGACTGCAAGCGAGATCAATCAGTCGGGGCTCACTGATAAATCTCGCGCAAAACCCTCCAACCCAGCAACCGGATCGGATGCGGAAACTGTCTATGTCGCGGCTACCGATAAAGTTCTATGGGACCAGGCAACTTGCAAAGGGGCTAAATTACTCTTTGGCACTACACTCAACCCTGACCAAGCCGTCCTACACTGCACGCCACTAACCACCCCATGGCATGGTACTCTTGTAAACGAGCTGACTACGTGGGGTTACAACGACATCAGCGATGACGAGAACAGGAAGGGAGCTTGCGACTTTAAAACAAAATATAGTGGCTTGACACGGGCTTTCGGTGCGCTGGGTATCAGTATGCGCGACTATAAAGATGGTGGACCTAATCGCTGTTTCATGGTCGTTCATTACAATGGCCCTGCTGTTGAGAAAAACCCTGATGGATCTCTCCCGCAAAAGTCGACACAACAGTACACTGTCAACGGGCGGAGATACAGGGTGAGTTGTTCAATCATTCCCGTGATTCAACCACTCAGCTTCCTAATACATCTCATTTTTCACAGGTAACGGGTGCCCACTTCATCATCGGCGTGAACAGCCGAGACGGATACATTTTCCTTATCGATCGTTCGTCTCCCGAGACCCAGGCCCGCAACCTGTGGAATATAGCCCCACAAATTCCAATCCCGCGCGACGAAATGCCTGCCTTGAGATCCAGTTCCGACATTGGTTGGGGTTTCTGGAATAGGGTGAGCGGCCATAATTTAGGAGGCATCAACGCCTTTTTTTCTTTCGAAGTCGTCAATGAAGATACTGGGCGCATTATTGAAATGGCGATGGAGAAAAGTGGTCATGACGAAGTGCCGCCTTGGCCAGGAGTTCGATTTGATTCGGGAACTGAAGAGTACAGGGCTCTTCTGGGTAAGTTGGCCTCTTATATCATCATCTTCCTGCGTTCCAACTTCAGAGTCAACATATTACAACATTGCCACCTGGACTGACATGTATCTCAGGATCACCAAACGGCATCGCTGCGGGATATTTGCTCGCCCAGCACAAGAGGGAAATCGGAGGCAACAAGTACGTCAGTCACATCATTGTCTTCATGGAAGATGATCCCACAGGGTGGCCCAACTTGCTTTTCAAAGTTGATTGGGCGCCACCTCCACCGCCGCACCCAGCTTCAACACGGGCTTTGCATGCAAAAAGCATTGGTGATAACGCTCAAGAGTTGCAGAATGAGGAGCCAAATATCATGGAAAGGGCAAAGGTTTTGGGTAGTAGCAGGGATGGTAAACACATTGTCAGGGAGCATGTGATTCGGGCAAATTAGTTGCCGTACAACAGGTTATAGACCCGAGATATAGATATCAGGAAGAGTGGGATTAGATTGGCTTATACCGATTCTTGGATGTCAGGCAGTAACCAACACATTGTCCCACTAGTCCATAATTAATGCATACCAAACCTCAAACCCATCTTTCCCTTTTTTTCACCTAGGCCAACAAGTGTCCATTCCACCCTTTGTCGACTCCCTTCCCACTCTTCACCCACACAATCGTAAACAGTACACCAAACGTCCCCTCTTCTTTCATGTCCTCACATCCATGCACGCGCCCTTACGATCACTGCTCAAGAAAACAGTTGCGGTGAGGGGTTGAAAGATATTAGTGATAGGAAAAGGAGGGAAGGTAGGTTCGGTATGGTTGTTCTGGATTGTGGTCAACACACCCAATCTTTGATGTTTCTATAATCATTTACCAAAGAAAAGGGTTCCAGGTCCGCGGCTCTAAATGATTACTTATGCGAATTATTCACTAAGTTCATATGTATGGTTGAGCGATCTTACGAGTTCGATTGACATGTACTCGATCAACTTTGATAAATCTAGTGTAACGTTAATAGTGATCAGTTGTAACGTCTAACCGTAGCGAGACAAGCTACAGGTACTTCAACTTTAAGGCAATAGAAGCTCTAGTAACCCCCTAATATCTGTTTAAATCTTGTTTAACTACGCAATATACCTATTTATAAGTACCTTGACACTTACCATGCTAAAAACTACGTTCGTATCGATGCTGCGGCCTTGATTTATAGATAGCCACTTTTCATGGTCTTGCAGTACTAAGTTGCCACAGCGCAACCATCAAGCTACACCTGCCTTTCAAACCCACAAAACAATTTGAACTTATTTCAAGAGCCTTTGTTTTGTGTTTAGAGGTTTTTATTAGCTTTTTGGCGGTTGTCGCGCGCTACGTCTTGCGACGTTACTACCCTGGTC
The DNA here is from genome assembly GCF_000523455.1 of Bipolaris oryzae ATCC 44560. NCBI lineage: Eukaryota > Fungi > Ascomycota > Dothideomycetes > Pleosporales > Pleosporaceae > Bipolaris > Bipolaris oryzae. The sequence continues at coordinate 545 of NW_006911431.1, read as the reverse complement.
GGTACTTCTAGCAAAGCGACCAAAGATCCTCCTTAGGCTGGTTCGGAATACATTGTATTATATATTAGCTAATAAGGGGCTGAGTAACGCCTTGTGGCCGGGCAGCTGACATGGTGCTGAGGGTCAATTGTATCGCACATGATTTGGCGGAGGTGGCTGTAAGATAGCAGCGATAGAACGACTGTTAGGTCTACTATATTCCCCATCAGGACTACCCATCATACACATAGCTTAAGTCTTAGAGCACAATACTCTCTATTCTATCTCTTAATTATTATCGCGAATCTTTATTACTAGATAGTATTCGCTTACTTCGCTTACTTCCTAACAAATATAAACGTATCTATACGAAACTTAATCTATCTCTACACGTAACGTGTTTTATAAGCGAGTCGGCCATACAAGCGAGTCGGCCACCCTACCAACTTTATACACCCTAAAAGCTATATACATCAATGGCTCCACCACCACGTACTCTACACTCTCGTAATGAAGCTGATATTTTTCTTGCTATCTCTTCTCTTAATAGCCAGCAGCTAAGTAGC